>NC_052059.1:41478787-41721287 GCF_903992535.2 Arvicola amphibius
AGGGCCTTGGTCTTGCCTCAAAGTGATGTGCCAGACTTTGTTGACTCCCCATGTGAAACCTTACATTCTTGAGGAGTGGGTGTGGGGGGAGTGGGAAGAAGGGAGAGATTGGGAATTGAGAATGGTATGTAAAATGACAAAAGATTTTTTGTTTTGTATTTTAGTTGTTTTTTTCGATCCACCACCTGATTTTAATAGCACCTACAGCTGCTTGTTTGCTTGCTTGCTTCCTTCCTTCCTTCTTCTCTTTTAAAAGAAAACAAACTATCTTTTTTTCATTTTACATACCAATCCCAGTTCCCACTCCCTCCCCTCCTCCCATTCCCTCTACTTGCCCCCACCTCACCTCACTCGCATCCACTCCTCAGAGAGGGTAAGGCAAATTGCTTTGGGGGAAGGTCCAAGGCCCTCCCTACTATATCTAGGCTGAGCAAGGTATTCATCCAAAGAGAATAGGTTTCCAAAAAGCCAGTACAAGCAGTAGAGATAAATCTTGGTGCCACCACCAGTGGCCCACAGTCTGCCCCAGCCATACTACTGTCACCCACATTCAGAGGAACTAGTTTGGACCTGTGCTGTTTTCTTTCTTGTATGGCTGGAGTTGGTGAGCTCACATTATCTCAGGTAAACTGTTTCAGTGGGTTGTACCCATCATGGTCTTGACCTCTTTGCTTGTTTTCTCACTCCTCCTACTCTTCAACTTGACTTTGGGAGCTCAGTCCAGTGCTCCAATGCAGGTCTCTGCCTCTCTTTCCATCTGTTGCTGGATGAAGGTTCTGTGATGATATTGAAGATACTCATCAGTCTGATTAAAGGGCAAATCAAGATCTGGCCCCCTCTCCTCTATTGCTTAGGGTCTTTGCTGGGGTCATCATTGTGTATTCCTGGGAATTTCTCTAGTGCCAGGTTTCTTGTTAACCCCATAATGGCTCCCTCAATCAAGATATCTCTTTCCTTGCTCTCATCTCTGTCCTTCCCCTATCTTAACTATCCTGTTCCCTCAAGTTCTTTTCCCCCTCCCCTTCTCCCCTAATCTTCCCTTTCTACCCTCCCTACTTTGCCCACCCCCATGCTCCAAATTTTGTCAGACAATTTTGTCTTATTTCCTTTTTCCAGGTAGATCTATGTATGCTTTTCTTAGGGTTCACCTTGTTACTTAGCTTCTCTAGGATCATGAACTATAGGCTCAATATTCTTTGCTTTATAGTTAGTATCCACTTATGAGTGAGTACATACCATGTTCATCTTTCTGAGTCTGGGTTACCTCACTCAGGATTTTTTTCTAGTCCCATCCATTTGCCTGCAGATTTCAAGATGTCATTGTTTTTTACTGCTGAGTAGTACTCTAATATGCAAATATGCCACATTTTCTTTATCTATTCTGCTGTTGAGGGGAATCTAGGTTGTTTCCAGGTTCTACCTATTACAAATAATGCTGTTATGAACATAGCTGAACAAATGTCCTTGTAGTATGATTGAGCATCCTTTGGGTATATGCCCAAGAGCAGTATTGCTGGGTGTTGAGGTAGATTGATTCCCAGTTTTCTGAGAAACTGCCATAGTGATTTCCAGAGTGCTTGTACAAGTTTGCATTCCCACCAGCAGTGGAGGAGTATTGCCCTTGCTTTACATCCTCTCCAGCATAAGCTATCATTGGTGTTTTTGATCTTGGCTATTCTGAATGGTGTAAGATGATATCTCACAGAGTTGTTTTAACTTGCATTTTCCTAATAGCTAAGGATGTTGAACATTTCCTTAAGTGTCTTTTGGCTATTTGAGATTCTCCTGTTGAGAATTCTATGTTTAGTTCTGTACCCCATTTTTAATTGGGTTATTTGTAATTTTGATGTCTATTTTTTAAAATAAATTAGAAAAAGAAAGAATCCCCGTTCTAAAAGATAGTTAAGAACAATTGAGTAAGATAGTCAAAGTTGTCCTGTAGCTTATACACACACACACACACACACACACACACACACACACACACGAAAGGAAGAAAGGAAGGAAAAAAGAAAGAAAAAGAAAATACAAAGTGGCCACAGGATATAATTCAGTGGTAGGGCTATTTTTAAATAAAATTTGAGGTTCTTAGGGCTGAGAATATAGCTAGTGTTAGAAAGTTTGTTTGCCTACTTTGTGTGATGTCTGGGTTTTAATCCTTTTTCAGGTGTTTAAAAAAGTGAGTCAGCAATATAATATTTTAGCAGTTTTTGTTATTTAGAGTATAAGAGTTTTCTTAGAAAAGACTACAGTGACAGGCAGGTAAATTGAGGACAGTTAACGTTTAACAGAGGTAGGTGGCTGGAGGCAAAGCAGCAAACAGGAAGTATAATAAGTAAACATAAAAATTCCAAAACTTTCTATCATAGTAGTTTCTAAGAAAATAACCTTACTAAATAATATAGGCCACAGGAGAGACACCAGGAGACACACTAACGTGGAAGGGGGAAAGCTTACAGGACCCCAATCCTTCACAAAAAGGTAGAGGCATCTGAGGGAATGCGGAGGCAGAAGAAATAGTCTTTTCCAGGGAAGAACACACCAATTGGCTCTCAGTACAGTACCTTCTGTGCTACTGCGCCTACTACTGTCCTGTAACGCCTGCACTACAGGACGGTATGCAAGCCGGGAACTAGGCTGGAGATTTAAAAACACATGCACACACACAGACAGACACGGGACATTCTTGAAACAAGAATGCCAACTTTATTGTGCTCCTGGAAAGCGTATTTAGGAATCCTTAACTGATAACCATGCCCCAGCTCTTGGGATTTCCAGCTATAAAACCCACCAGAATTCATTCCCCTTCCATCAGGAACTCATGAGGGTCTCGTGCTCAGAGCAGCTGCAGGCATAGGGAAACAAGTTGTTTCACTCCAGCAGGCAAAGGGTCTGAGGCAGGCAAAGAAAGTCAAGGGGTTAGGGGTCTGCAGCCCCTAACACAGGCAGTCCCAAATAGTCAGCCCTGAAAACATGTACTTACAAGCAGAGGGGTAGGGATACATGGGCGGGGTTGGAGGGAAGAAAGGGAAGGGGAAATTATGCAATTACATTATTATCTCAGAAAATAAGAAAATTAAGAACATAGGCAATTTTTTGTAATGGGGTGGATCAATATTGTTTAGTTTCAGTAGTGGAAGTATGTATGTAAGTTTCCAAATCAAATTTATTGAGTTAGTTTTCTTACATTAAACTATATCAGTTTAAGCACATAGTTCAAAAAGTTGATGGATGTATTTACCCATGTAATTACCACCCCCAAGGATTAGAACTTTCTCATTACACCAGAAGGTTCTCTTGCCATCTTTGTACTCGTTCCCGAAAACATCCCCTTGTCCCTGGGTAGCTGCTGATCTGGTTTCTGACATTAAAGATGAGTTTTTATGTTTTCTGTATTCTGTGTCTAGCTTCCCCCACTCTCTGTTTTTGGTGACTTTTTCTCAGTGTAATGATTTTGACTTATCTCTGTTAGATAGCATCTGTTGCATAATTCTATTACAGTTTGTTTATAGAGTTACTTATGGTTATTTCTGTTTGGTTCTATTTCTGTTATATTTGTTTTGTCTTTAGTGTGGGGCTACATTCATTAGTGTTTTAATTTCTTCAGGGTATCAGTATAGTTAGGGAGTAAAATTGTGATGTAGAAAGTATATGTTTAAATTTACAGAAACAGGCCAAACTTGTTTTTCAAAATGGTCATACCATTTTACACTTTATCATTGGCATTCACTTGCACATCCTCCTTAGTAACCATTAATGTTGTAATGATTTTTAATTTCAACTAGTCTTATGGATCTACAGTTATATTTTAAAGTATTTATATTAGAAGGAAAGGTTTATAGTTGGATAATGGTGACTTATCTATTACCTGTAATCATTTGATAGTCCAATACGCTCCTTCTTCAGCTGGTACATGAGAGTCCAAATATGTAAAGTGTGTCTTACATCTGTTCCCTCAGCAAATAGTCCTGCCTGCTTATTAGACCATTAGATAATCTGACACTCATTTTATCTTAACATGACCCAGATTTTACCTACAAGATATATACATTTAGAAGGTGGCATACACTGTTGAGGGGAAAGGATGCTACTAAGAAAAATAGTCTGCTTACAGTGTTAGCTATTTCTCATCAGTTTCTAAATGTAAACTGGACACTGTGCTCAAGGCGTTAAACATAGTCTCATTTAGTTCTTATTAAGTGAGATTTGCATCCACTCCATTGTACAAGTGGGTTGTTTAAGAAATTGTACAAGGCCAGAAAATACTTGAATGAACAAAGGGAAATAAAAATGGATAAATTAGAGCAAAAGAAGTATAGTCTGATACATAAGGTAGCTTTTTTGTTTTTCTTGGAAAAAAGTTAACATTCTAGAATCTTTTAATGTTGCTTTAATGATAATGGGCTACTAAGAAACAGTTTAAAAGAGCTGACTGACTCTGAGTTTCCCAAAGTGATTTAACTTTTTAATCCTTCTTGTAATTTTTTTGCCTTATAATTTAAATTTTGAGTGTTTGTTATATTAATATAAAATGAATTATTTTTAAATATATACCATTATAATAATTAAAAATATATTTTGATGTTTAATAAAAATCATGTAATTCAGCTTTAGCATGGTATTAAGTACGTGAATGATTTAATAAATATTTGGCCCTCTTTATTCCTAGGAAGGATATATTCAAAAGAAGAAGGAACTCTGGGGCATCTGCATCTTTGTTGCAGCAGTTGACCTAGATGAGATGCCATTCACTTTTACTGAGCTACAGAGAACCATAGAAACCAGGTAAGGACTCTGTCATAAAAGCTCTGCCACTTAAAAAGTGCTTTTATCATTTTGATACACTTTAAGAAATTGGTGGAAATGCTAAAATTAAATTAAACACAACAAATTTGGGACAAGTAGTGAATTGCCATTCTCTGATAGGGTTGGTTAAAGTTTGTTTAGTTTTTAAAAAGAATTTCTTACTATGTTTTGCCTGCATGTAAGTGCGCCGTGTGCAGTGCCTGAAGAGAGCAGCAGTCATGTGAGTCATCCTGCGAGTGCTAGGAACTGAACCTGCTCCTCTGGTGTTCACGGGCACGTACATACCCTACAAAGACACGCGCGCACACACATGCACACACAACTAGAAGTAAAAAAATAAATGCTTATAAATCTTTAAACAGGTAGTGAGTCTATCTTAAATTTAGACAAGATTTATTTAACTTGAAGACTTTCACATAGTAGATGTTTTAATTTTGGACATTTAAAAGCTACTATATATTCAGTACTGATTATGATACTTGACCCAGAAATTCCTTATCAGTTTTTTTTTTTTTTTTTTTGGTTTTTCGAGATAGGGTTTCCCTGTAGTTTCTAGAGTCTGTCCGGGAACTAGCTCTTGTAGACCAGGCTGGCCTCGAACTCAGAGATCCGCCTGCCTCTGTCCCCCCAAGTGCTGGGATTAAAGGCGTGCGCCACCACTGCCCAGCTTCATATGTTTTTTTTTTAGCTTTAAAAGTATATTAATTTTGAGCCGGGTGGTGGTGGCACACGCCTTTAATCCCAGCACTCAGGAGGCAGAGGCAGGCGGATCTCTGTGAGTTCGAGGCCAGCCTGGTCTACAGGAGCTAGTTCCAGGACAGACTCTAAAAAAGCTGCAGAGAAACCCTGTCTCGAAAAACCAAAAAAAGAAAAAAAAAGTATATTAATTTGTTCTCAAGTTATTAACAGATTTTGTCTTAAATGAACTTATAGGACTTCTGTTATTTCCTTTGTAGTATATTTACAGTATTTCCTTTGTATTATATTTGCAAAATACAGCAGTAAATAATTTTACCAGATTGGTAAATAAATGTATTTCTTCTTAAGTAAGATAATCTGTAATGAAATATAATTGGTGTTTTAGTTAAATTAAGTAGATTAAATGGCTACATTTTATTGTACTTTTCTTACTACCTTTAAATAAAGTCTGGAAACAAAGGCTGTGTACAAATAAATTAATATATGCATGTATGTTTACAAAGCACATAAAAAGCCTAAAGAGTTCACAAGAGTCAATTCCTAATATCACAGGCACTATCTCCCTCATCCCTTCTCTTAAATTACCCTAAAAGAAGACAGTTTTGTTGGAGCAGCTTTTCATAGTGTGCATTTCCTCTCAGGACAGGTATTGTTGTACCTGTAAACATGTGGACTACTCTCAGGTTGATTTCTTCTTTTCTGGATCCTATACATTTTCTCAATACACTTTTTTCTCTTTTTTCTTCTATCCCCTCTTCTTTTCTTCTAATCATATGCAGAATAATTTTATATACAAAATTAATTAGAAATTAGTGTGTGAAGTCAAGTGTGAAGGTGTATGAAAGGCTGATCTCTGAGTTCAAGACCAGATTGGTCTACGTAGCAAGTTCCAGGTCAGCCAGGAATGTGTAGTGAAATCTCATGTCAGGAGTAGGAAGAAGAGGAGATAACAGTTGATGTTTGAGATGTATCTGATGACTTCTGTCTCCACTGCCATATTGAGAGGATGTACATTGAAGATTAGTTTTTTAATCAAACAATAATGAATGACTAGAGTAGTTTAACATTTAAAATTTTAGACAGCTTTTCTTTTTCTTTCTCCAAATATTCAGTACTGAAGCTTTTGGTAAGGCAAAGAATTTCAGTGTATATGTGACAAGGAAAGGCCAAGTGGTGCAGAAAAGATACCAGAGCAAGCTGAGGTAGACACTGATGACAGGGTATCTACATGGGTGGCAGCCTGGTGTGAGCTGTCTGGTGCGCAATGTGGGAATTCAGACAGTGTTATGGATAGCTGTTTTGAGAGCATTGTACAAGGAAGATGTGGGAAGGGGGAAACAGTGCACAATGTTAAGTTAGTCTGTTCTTGTTGGGGAATAGAAGGCCTTGGGGTGAAAGGTGGCTATCTGTTCTAAGAATAAATAAATGAGAACAGTTTTCAGATATGAAAATGAGGCACTAGAGTGAAAGCAAACTGCATGGTTTTGTGTTGGAATTGAATGGCTCTGTGGGAACTTATTTAAAAACATGCAGATACAAATGACTGATTAATAATAAATACAGTGTGTTTCAGAAATCTGAAAAGAATGTGTTTTAAATGTTTTGCTGTGTGCAAGTAGTAAATGCTTGAGGAGATAGATATGCTTACCTTCATTATACAGTCCTTACATCTGTGAAAACATCACATGGTACTCCCCTAACATGTACAATTCCTGGACTTTTATGCTTCAGTTAAAAATAAACTTAATTTAAATACCCATGCACATTATTTAGAAACAAATACACATACTTTTCTTGCTTCTGCTTTTCTTGTTTTTTAACTTTAGGTGGCTGTCGTCAGGAGTGGGTAGATAGCGGGCAGGGGTTTCTAGGAAAATGAGAACAGGTGCTGCCTCCAGAGACACAGTGACCAGTGTGGAGGTGGGGGCTCTGGACGGAAGTGTGTATGCCTTGAAAATTAAATAACCAATATTGGTAGCTATTCATGCGTTCTTTCTCTGTTCTTTATAGTGTCTATAAATTCTTTGACTTACTAAAAGAAATTGATACCAGTACCAAAGTTGATAATGCTGTGTCAAGACTAATGAAGAAGTACAATGTATTATGTGCACTCTACAGCAAATTAGAACGGTAAGATAAAAGTTTTATTAGGTTTACACCTTAATTTTTTGTTTTTTATTTTTTATTTTTATTTTTTATTTTTTTATTTTTATAACTCATTTTTTCACATTACTGTTTAGTTAGATTTAATCTGGGAACTGTAATGTATTTAATGAAAGTATTAAGTATTATCCTGTAGCCTTATCCTTTTTGCTATTATTTTTATTAATTCTTAGGTAATTTATCTATTCATAAACATTCTGAACGCTTGCCCCAAATTAACTGTTTTTACTAGCCTTTCCTGTCATTTGCTTCTTCTGACGTTGAGCTTGCTTCCCATCTTGCCTAGTAGAACTTGTAGTTCTGAATAGTGATCTAAATTTTAACTTCTTCCAGCTTAGAAAGAAATCATATTGTCAATGGAAGGTGTGTGACCTGTGTTACTAAACTGTGTTCTGTACTCCAAGTGGTAGTCAAGAAGACTCCACCTGCACCGTTCAACTGGAAAATTATGACTGAGCATGGCTTGCACTTTTTAAATTGTATTTTTCAAACAAATTATAGTCTTCTAACCCAAGTATTATAGTCTTTAATATGACATATATCTGTTACTGTTTTGGTGCTCACTGCATTTGTGCAAGGACATATGATAAGGAACGTTTTAGCTAAATAAGCCACTTTGTAATAGGATGGTAAAAAGAAAGGAGAAGAGGCAGGGTATGGTGGCAGGAGGCAGAGGCATGCGGATCTCTGTGAGTTTGAGGCCAGTGTTTTCTACACTGTAAGTTCCAGGACATCCTGGGCTACATAAAAAGATCCTGTCTCAAAAATAAAAGGTGGGGGGTCCTTAGATCTTTTGGGGTGAATGAGGATAGGGACAGCTAGAAAGAGTATCTTCACAGAGGCATTAACTGTTTTCTTTACCTTTGCTATTTAATTGGTGTGTTACTAAATCTTGAGAGTTGTGATGATGGAAGTGAAAACACGGAGGAAAAAGGCCCCGAAGGTTGGCCTGGGGTTCGCATAGGGTCTCATATATGTGAGACTGACTGAAACTCTTAGAATCTACGCTACATTCCCATCCTGCTTATTTTTTTGAGACAGGCCATCCTACCCTGTTCTTGAATTCATAATCCTACCTCAGCCTCTTGGATGCTGGGATCACAGGCTTGCATCACCATTTCTAGATATGCCCTAGAGCTTTTGAAATAATGCCCTGCTTCTTCTTTTCCCTCCCTCCTCTCTCTTCCTTTTCTCTCCATCCGTCTCTCCCTTCCTTCCACACTTATAGAGTTAAATATATAAATCAGCATGTACTATGCTTGTGACAGTGCACAAGGGAAAACCAAAGCAATAGTGCATAGCTTGCTAGAATTGTGGTAGAGATTTCGCATCCATAATAAACAAAGTAAGCAAAAATTTCATTGAGCCAGTTGTTAAGGAAATGATAGTGGGGTGGAGAGATGGCTCAGGGCATAGCATATACGTGTGTGTAATCAACAGAGATGCACATGCATAAACATAAATAAGAATGAAATGAGCAAAAAAAATTTCTAAGAGCAAAACAGAATTCTATACAAATCAGTATTAAAACCAAACAAACAAAAACAAGACCATCAAATTATTTCTAGTTCTAGAATTTGAGGGCTAGGAGTCATTTGGGGTACAATGGTTACTGCTTTTTGTTATAATAATTTTATCCTATTTTTGTGTTTAAAGCATATTTTCCCCATTCCTTTTCCTTCTTCTGACTCCTCTCAGATCCTCCACCCTGTGCACCTGCTTCCTTTTAAATCTGTTGCATTTTCTTTATTGTTGTTACATGTACACAAAATCTGCAATTGTAACCTGCTGAGTCTATTTAGTGTTACTTCTTCGTGTATGATTTTAAGGCTAACCATTGGTATTGGATAACCAGTTAATGGGGGAAGATTACTTTTCCTACTCTCAGCATTTCTTAATTGCCTATAGTTATTTGTCCAGAGGTGGGGCCCTGTAAGATTTCTCCATCCACATTTCTATCATAATTTTAATTGAATACTTCCAGATAGTTTTAGTCTCTTGTCTGACATCACTATTCTGCTTTGATACTAGTTTCTGTTTTTAAGTTATTTATTTATTTATTATACTTTCCATTTATAAGTTGTAGTTGATATCCTGGGAATTGAGGGAGAAGTAGAAAAGGATATTAAAAGGGGAATAGTTTCCTAAGTGATTTTTAGGCTTTACAGAATATTTTGTTTAAGTGGTTTGCCATCTTCTTTTTCTCTAAATAGAGAACATTGAGTGATCAATAGAAATACTGTGAAGCCAACATTTTTCTCTTGTATAATAATCTTAAGACTGCTAAAGTAAATTATCTGTGTCTGCATTTTGAAGAGTAACTATAAGTAGTTTGGAAGGGTAGGGAGAAGAAAGTTTCAGGGAACTTTTTAGATGCCAGAAAATTAAGAGGAGAAAGAAGAAAAGGATAGTGCATCTACTACATATTGAAATTCAAAAGCTTTAGAAGTTATGTAAGCAATTTTAAGTGTTCAGGATCTTCCTGTATCCTCTTTCCTAAGGGCCAGTATGAACAACAGTATTTCCAGGTTAGTTAGTGGCATCCAGGACAACAGTTTTACAGAATTTTCTTCAAACATAACTGGAATATGAGAGTTAATGATGATTATTAACACAAACATCAGTGAGCAATAGAATTTGAATCTTTAAGCTGTACTTCATTTAGAGAATCGTCAATCTGAGAAACCATCAATTAACTCCCAGAACTGTCTTCCCTGTCATCTATAGTTAGCAAACTGCACAGGGAATGGGAACGGTAGCAGTCAGTGTTCCAAAGCTAGTCCTGTCACTGTGGCCCAGCTTGAGATTCTTGTGATGGTCCTTCTCTGCCTTCTCTTGCAGCTTGCCCTCATTATCATCTCTCTGTGTGAAGCTGGGTTTATCTACTCTTAAGGTTGTTGAGCCTTCTTGCATTCCTCTGAAGCACCACCTAGACTGGGGCTATTCAACAAACTAACCATTAAAGTATGCCCATGATGAGATGTTTACAGAAGTATGTGTAGATTCCTTTCTACATTATGAAGTACAAATGTGCTCTTATAACAGAGAAGATAGATGTTCCTATCCATCCTTCCTCTCCTCTATCCAAAACAGTAGTTGGATGTGTTATCTACCAAAAGAGGAGAAGCTATAGTAGGGCTTAGTGGAGAAGTAGTCACACAGATCTGGATTCTATCTTAATCATGAGCTTTTGCTGTGTGATCTTGGATAAATGAGTTACCTAAGTTGGGTACTTTGTTTTCTAATGTCTAAAACAAGCTAATGAGAGTACCTATTAGTCAGGTTCCTCTAGAGTAACAGAACTCATAGAACGAATCTCTCTCTCTCTCTCTCTCTCTCTCTCTCTCTCTCTCTCTCTTTCTCTCTCTCTCTCTATATGTATATATATACATCTATCTATATCTATCTATCTATCTATATCTGTCTATCTAATATCTATCATCTATCTATCTATCTATCAATATATATATATATATAAAGGGGATATATATATATATATATATATATATATATATATAAAGGGGATTTTTAAGAAAGACTTACAGGTTGTGGTCCAGCTAATCCATTGTTGGAAAGTCCAAAAATCTAGTAGTTGTTCCACCACTAGTGGATGTTTCTACTAGTCTTCAGTATATGCTGAAATTGTGAAGAAGTAGGTTCTAATGCCAGTGAAGGAATGGACTTGCTAGTGAGAGGAGAGCAGTCAGACAAAGAGTAAAAGCTTCCTTCTTCCATGTCCTTATGTAGGCTTCTAGCAGAAGGCACGGTCTAGATTAGATCTGGATTAAAGATTTGCAAAGTGTGCCTTCCCACCTCAAGATCTGGATTAAAGGTGTGTTTTTCTACCTCAAAGATCCAGATTAGAAATAGATCTTCCCATTTCAAATTAGGCAGAAATCCCTCACAGTTGTATATTTTTGGGTTTTAGTTAATTCCAGATGTAGTCAAGTTGACGACCAAAAATAGCCATCACATACCTGTTAAGTCTTTAATACATTAAATGAGGTAATACATAAATAATGCTTTTGTTCAGTGACCTAGTATAAACATATTAAACTCTCCATGAATATTAGCTTTCAATTTTTATGTTACTATTTACTTCCTGTATATGTGTATGTATGTGGGAAAATGTGTGCCCTGACACAGATATGGAGAGTAACGGGCAACTTGGAGGTATTAGTTCTCTCCTTCTACCACCTGGGTTTTAGTTTCAAAATTAGGTTGTCTGGCCCAGCAGCAAGCACCTTTACCAGCTGAGCTATCTCACAGGCCCAAATATTAGCTTTTAAAACAAGAAAAACTGCATAATACAGTATCTCCATTCTGTATCCCCTTAGACAGTCACACTGTACCACGGTGATGCAAAGCGTAGAGATGTAGAGATGTTTGATAGAATAGATCTGTTTGATTGAGTTCAGCATTTCCTAGATGGGATATACATATATTTGTATTTCTGTTGCTGTGATAAAGACCCTCTACAAAAACAATTTGAGGGATAATGGAATTATTCTGATGTACAATTCCAGAGGGATACAGTTTCTAGTGGTGAGGAAGATGTGCATCCCCAGCAAGCATGGTGGCAGGACACCCATAAAAGGAAGCAGAGTATCTGAACAGGAAGTGGGTCTGGGCTATTAAAACTTCAAGGCCAGCCCCAGTGACTCTCTTTCTCAAGTATGATCCTGTTGGGAATATTTCACATTTGAACCATAGCCGCATTTAACATAAATTAAGATCTTATGAGAGAAGTATTTTATGGAATATACTTTAAGAAACTTTATATTGTCAGCTGTTTTGTTTCAAATAAATTAACAAACCACATTAAGAATTAACTGTTAGTATCCTATTATATCTATGATCTCTGGGTTTGATTGAGTGATCCTTCCTTAAAGAATAAGATGAAAGAACATTGAAGAAGATTCCTGACCTCAACCTCAGGCTTCACGTATATGTACATGTGTCCACCAAACCAAACATGTATATACCACAGCATGTATACATGAAAAAGAAAAGAAATCCAATGATGACCGCGCTGCTGTATTGTATTGTGTTTGAGTAGAAGTGATGCCATACATTGTCTATCTTAAGTGGTAAGAAGGGTCACCCCAGGACTGGTGATTTTGACTAGGGAAAAAGACTAGAGAAGAAGAAAATCCTGAATAGGGATTAGAAATAGAAATGTATCAAGCAAAATGAGTGGGGACTGGAATCAGGGATTCTAAACTGCGACAAGCATGTGTACCACAACAAAACATTGCAGGTTGTATTTTGAGCTGCTAAAGTCTAAATGACTGGAAGGTAGGAAGGGGTCTGATTGGTAGTGAACTAGGATTATCTGCAGGCAGTGGAAAGTTGATGATTGGTTTTATATTGGGGAATGACGTAGTCTGATTTGTCCTTAAAAGGCCACTCTGGACTTTGTAAAAGGAATTTATGTTTTTTATTGACTAGTTTTAAGGAATAATGGAATAGTTTAGCTTTAAAGTTGCCAGTACTGGATCAAACTAAGTTTTATTTTCCTATCTTATTTGTATGACTCCCTGGAGTGTGAAGACTGTGGTGCCAATGCTTGTTTATCACGGGATGAACTATATGGACATACATGACTTACTGGTTAGATGGTCATTAGTTACCCCCTGACCCAAGATTCTGGTTTTATCATCAGTTTTGATTTAAAAGTGACAGAAGCCTTTGTAATTAGAACATGGTAATGTGAAATGTCACTTTGTAGTGGGTAGATAAATTTTAATTTAGTTTCAGAATGCTCATGATTCATGCTACAGTAGTATTCAAAAGTTACTTTCTAAAAATCATCATGCTAATGAAATTGTTTGTCCTTTCAGGACATGTGAGCTTATATATCTGACACAACCCAGCAGTGTGTAAGTAGTTTAAAGCATGTTATTTTTCATTAAACACTTTATTTTCTGAACTAATCTCAGACGTACTGATACAACTAGGCTTACTTTGGGTGATTAAAAAATATACTGCTTTATACTTATAAATCCTGAGGTGATAAAATCCTGTTTAGATTGCTCTAAAGATATGTGTTTTTATTGCAAAGAAGAGCTAATTAGCTCGGAATTGATTCAGTGTTCTCTGTCACTATTCTGGGGAAAATATAGTTCATTCATTAAATACTTATTGAGGATCTGCCACAAGGATTGTATTAGCAATGCTCTGCATATTTTTATATAAGAACAAATACATTCTGAATTAGGGGACTGGAGAGAAGACTCTGCTTATTAAGAACACTCCTTCTTCCAGAGGACCCAGGCTTGATTCCCATCACCTGCATGGTAGCTCACAGCTGTCTGTATCTCCAGTTCCATGACATCTGAAGACCTCTTCTGGCCTCTGCAAGCACCTGTCACACAAGTGGTGTACAGACACATATAGACAACACACACATAAACACACATACACATAAACACACACACAATCTCAATTACAAATCCTAAATTATTTTGAAAACGTCTACCACTAGCTAGAACAGTATGTCCATGTTCTTCTCTGGACACCTCAAATAGAAAAAATGATTTTCTGCCTTATTAATGCAGTAGAATTGAAATGCTTGTTAGAATGCACATTTATCAATTTATATAAACCTGTTAATTCTAATGACTATTTTATGGAAGAATTCTCAAGGCGAAATGTTCATAAACCAGAGCCACCTGAATTCTTTTTTTTTCTTTTTTTGCTTACATTGTTCATCTTAACTAGAAAACAAAGAGCAAACAAGTATAAAAGTAATTAGAAACAAATTAAAGTAGCTTGGGCTTTATATAATTTAGATTAGAATAAATATTTTGTAGTCACACCAAATGAACTGAGATAAGTTGGGTTCAGGTGTAAATTGTGCTTTTAAAGGGGGCTGCAATCCATTATGTATGTATTTAACTCATGTCTACAATTTAAAAGTAAAGCTGAAAAACTTTGTCCATGTCTAATTTTTTTTTATTGCTTTGTATTTGTTTGCCAGGATATCTACTGAAATAAATTCTATGTTGGTGCTAAAAATTTCTTGGATCACTTTTTTGCTAGCTAAAGGTAAATGAACATGTTATTGCATGCTGATTATCAAGTATAATTATTAAGTTGTTCATTTGGAATAGTATAAGTTTTTCAATTACTATATCCTTCTACTGTATTCTCTGCATGGTTTATGTAAACCATTTTTATAATTATGTTAATAAAGACATCATTAGAAATATTTCATTTCCTACCTTTTCTTTCTTCTTTCCTTTCCCCCTTTCTTTTCTATTTTCTTTACATTTTCTTTTTTAGCAGTGCTGGGGATGAAAGTCACAGACTAGTGAATTTTAAATATTTTAAAATTGATTTTATTTAAATTTTCAAAAGAAAAGTTATAAGCAGACATAATAAGTATTTAGCTACTTTACTTTGAAATAAAATATTTCCTGTTATAATCTTTATTTTTCTTTTTTGGCCTTTTATTTTGGGAATGTTATTACAATGAGAAGGGGAAAATGTAGTCATTAAATGCTAGTACCTATGCCAAATTCAGGGTGAATGCTTATGTTTTTCTTCTTCTGACTTGGACAAAATAAAATCTGATGGGAGACAAGTAAAATACAAATAAACTATGATGAGCAGTCAACAAATATGAGAATTCAGTATACTGTGCTGATGGAAAACAGCCTGCATCCCTTCTGTCTTAGTCAGTGGTGCTGGAGAGGAGCTGAGAGTTCTATATCTGGATTCACAGGCAGCAGGAAGAGACAGTGAGACACTGGACCTGGCTTGAGCATCCGAAACCTTAAAGCCTACTCACCCCATGTGACACACTTCCTCTGCACCTCCAATCATGCTGCTCGTGTTGAGTATGGAGGCCATGTTCATGCAAACCATCACACCATCTCAGTACCATTAGATGGAAGGGATTTCTTCTATCCAGGTACTAGCCAGGCCTTACCCTGCTTAGCAGCTGAGATAGATGAAATCGGGCATGTTCAGGGTGGTATGGCCATAGAGAGAAGAGGAGGGAGTCATACAGCAGTGTGCATTAATCTGTTTTGAAAACCATGATAATAATATCTCTTGGCACATCCTCCTCCCGCTCCCTACTTTCTAATTAATGCATTCTACTGTCTTGATTTTATTATCAAAGACTTAGCTTCTAGTCATCTGTAATTATAGTTACCTCAAGCCTTTAGTCTCAGTTCTATATTTAAATGCCTTCTGTGCCCATTCATTACTTCATTATAGTTTCTCATTTCCGAGTCCTTGATTTTGACCCATTTCTTAGCTAGCTAGATTGTATCATCAAGGATTTAAAATTGTTTTGTACATTTTTTTACTTATCGTATGTGCTTGTACGTGTACACCTCTGGCTTGGTGACAAGCACTTTTACTTGCTGAGCCATCTCTCCAGCCCATCACATTTAAAACACTAGCCCTTTGATGTCATATTCCGTATGTTTGACGTGTTAATGGAGAATGTCCACAGCATTTATACTTGAAAGACAACTTGACTGTGTATCCTGTTCTTGAGTTATTTTATCCCTCAAGGCAATATTTTCTAGTATTGAATGTTGATTTTGAGAAATCTGAGGCTCGCTTAATTTCCTCCTGTCATGAAGTTACTGAATACTAAATGGGTTCTTTTTTTAAACTTGAGGTTTAGGTCTGAAGGTATGGCTCAGTAATTAAAGCACTTGCAGGAGAACCCTGGTTTCATTCCACACGGCAGCTCCCAATCTCTGTTACACCACTCCCAGTGCATTTGTTACCTTCCTCTGGCCTTCCTGCCACCAGGCATATAGGCAGGCGAATGCTCATATGCAAAAAATAAATTTAAGTAAATGAAACTTAAATTTGGGGTTTAATACCTTTACTAGGATATCTGTTATTTGAATCATTCTGTATTCATTTGTGTTACAACACTTTCTTTTAAACTAGGCATTCTGCTCTTCTTTCTGAGACAACTTGATGTTATTTTATTCTGTTAGGTTTTCTTTGAACATTTTATCAGTTTGTTCTCCATGTTTCTCTTATTTTAATTTTTTTCTTTTGGGCAATGCTGGGAATTGAGCCCAAAGCTTCATGAATGCTAGGCAAATGCTCAGCCACTGAGCTACATCCCCAACTTTGTGTTATGTGTAGGTTTTTTATTTCTGCTGTCTTTTGTTTCAGTCTAAACTCTTTTGGTAATGGTGTTATTTGTACCTAGTTCTTTCTTAGCTCATCTGACTCCTTGTCTTTATGTAAATTGAGACCAGTCAGCTTTTCTGTTTGCTTGTTGATTTGTTTTAAGGCAAGTTCTTGACTTGTGGCCCAGACTGCCTTTGACATAGTGATCTTCCTGCCTGGCATCCCAAACACTGGAGTTCACCATAATATAGGATGACTTGCTTATTTATTTGTTTGTTTGTTTTAATGGTATATTCTTCCTATTAGGTTCTCTGATTTTTCCCCTTTTGTGAGTTTACTTTTTCTTTTGTGAATGCCTTTTTCCTTCATATACAGGATATGAAGTGGCTAATGCTTTCTTTGAGGTAGTTTGAGAGACCCTCCCTTCATTCCCTTTATACTTAATATGGAGTTAGTTTGTATTCCCCAGAGAATTACAGTGTGCCGTAAACAGGCGTTATGCTACTTTGAGTCAGAGAGTAAGGACGAGAGTAGAGAATTCGTCTGAACTCCGTACTTTGCCCTTTTCCCAGCCAGCGCAGTGTTCTGGATATCTGTGCTGGCAGCTCGCCATCGTGGTTTGCTTCCCTTTTATTTCCTGCAATGGTTGCTTCTCCCTCCAAGCCAGAAAGTGAGAAGTGAGCATGCTGCTGGAGAGTTGTTCCGGATTTGGTATTGCAGCTGCTAGCACTTGGCTAATGTGTATTTCCCTTTCAGAGTGTTGTTAGAGTGGAGAGGCTGTTCATCTGACTTGGCTCTGCTCCTCTTACTTGGATGTGCCTGATAGCAAACTTCACCTGTTTCTTCACCATCATTAACTTTCAGTTAGCATACAAATTAATGAGTTTCCTAGTGACATTTTCGTATCATACATTTCTGCTTTGTTGTTTGCAGCCCCTGTAATATTTCTTCACTGAATTCATTGCAAACATACTTTTGTACTATACCATATAGACTTCAAACACCCACTTGATATAAGGTTATTCATTGTCTCACACATTTTGGGAGTTTCGGTTATGTTGTTGTTATTACTGGCTTAGCAGATAGTCCAAAGGTAGAAAGTGAATCAGCTCAAGCTTCTCCTTTATTAAAAAAATACTTACTTTTATCTGTGCATATGAGTGTTTTGCTTGCATATATGTATATGTACCACATGTATTCCTCATACCTCTGGAGACCAGAGAGGGCATTGATTTCCTTGAATTGAGAATTAGAGACACTTGTGAACTAGCTACCATGTGGGTGCTGGGAGCCTAACCTGGGTCCTCTGCAAGAGCAACGAGTGCTATCAGCCATGAGCAATCTCTCTGGCTCCTACTCTTTTTTAAAAATAATAGAGCTATAAGCAAATAGGCACTTTCTGGATTTGATTATAATTTACATTAGGTATAGGTACCTATTATATGCATTTATGTAAGCCTTGTAGTTGTATGTTATATATGTTACATAAACTTTTTGTTTTAAGTTATGTATGTATGTGTATTACATAAACTCTTAGGATATTATGTTAAATAATCATGTCAACATGACCTTATAATTATGCTCTGGGTTTTTTGTTTGTTTGTTTTGTTTTTTGAGACAGGATTTCTCTGTGTTTCCCTGGCTGACCTGGAACTTGCTCTGTAGACCTGGCTGGCCTTGCCTCACAGAGATTCCCCTGCCTATGTCTTCCAAGTGCTAGGATTAAAGGTGTGCACCATCACCTCCTGGCTTATTTTTTATTTCTTTTTTTCCTTTGGGTTTTCAAGACAGAATTTTTCTGTGTAACAGTCCTGGCTGTCCTGGAGTTCACTCTGTAGACCAGGCTGGCCTCAAACTCACAGAGATCTGTCTGCCTCTGCCTCCCTATTGCTGGGATTAAAGGCATAAACCACCACCGCCCAGCAATTTTGTTATTTCTTAATGGTTTTCATTAGTGTAATATTTTGTAGGGGGTTAAATTCAACATATGAGATACTTTATATAAATATTTAGAGTGAAAGATTAGCATGCATCGTGCTTCATCATTGTTTCTGAGAGTGATGAGCTTTGTAGGTCACACCAAAATAGAAAGCAAATTTTATAAAAGGTAATGCCAGATGATTTTAATAAGAATTAATTCTTATAACCCCCAGTTTTAAAGCTCTCATTTATGTCTTGAATCTCATCCTTTTAATTTGTTTTTGCAACAAAGAGAAAAGTTTTTTATCATGGCTCTGGTGATTTACAAATGAATGAGCATATGGATATACCATTACATTTTTCTCTGACTTAAAGGCACTAGTCTCTAACTTTTTTTAAAAATGGGAATCTTGAAGCCACTGAGATGCCTTTGCACATAAAGGCATGTACCTCCGACCTGGAACCTGAGTTTGGTCACTGGAACCCATATAGTAGAAGAAGAGAACCAGTTCATTGGGTTGTCCTCTGATTGACACATGTATATTAAGGTACATGTACACACACACTTTGCTCACAAACGTGCATATACATGCATGTATATATACACACACCCAGGTAAGTAAATAATAGTTAAATATAATTTTAAAATATTTAACTGTGGACCTTTTTTGTTTTTAGGAGAAGTATTACAAATGGAAGATGATCTGGTAATCTCCTTTCAGTTAATGTTGTGTGTAGTTGACTATTTTATTAAGTTCTCACCTCCTGCACTACTCAGAGAACCATACAGTAAGTATTCTAAACAAGGCAGTGCTCTTCTCTATCTTCACAAGTGACTTACTGAATGTCTTATAGGTCCGATGCAGTCCTAAAACTGAGAGGATGATAAAACATTAGTCAGAAATGGGCTCTGCATTTTTCTCTCAGCTCTGCTTTACTGTGACAATACCTGATATGATCAGCTGTTGAGGTGTGATCGACTTATTTTTAGCTCACATTTTGGGAGTTTCCATCGCAGTTTTGGAGTTTCCAGTCCACAGGTGATTTGACCCCTTTGCTTTGAGCCTGTAGTGAGGGAGCACATTATGGCAGGTGCACACAGTGGAGTAAAACTGTTCCCCCTCTACTGGAGTTGAAAAAGAGAGCAGGGAAAGGATGGAATCCTGTTATCCTTCAAGAGATGCACTGTAGGAGCCCTTGGACTGGTTAGACTCTGCCGATAGTTGCAAGCTGGGGACTGAGACTTAACACGTGGGCCTGAATGTCTCCAGATTCAAATGACAGCAACCTTCAAGAGTATAAGCTATAGAAAAGAAAATAAAACGTTGAGCAAATAATCAGGAATGTAGTAGGAAGTGCTCTAGTTTAATCAAAACAAAAATTGGGGGGAGTTTTAGAGATATGAACATTTTTACAGGGCCAGTGAGATGTGCCAGCCTAACAACCTGAGTCCAGTGCCCAGGGTTAATGGTGGAAAGACAGAATTTGTTCCTGAAAGTTGTCCTCTGACCTCCAGAGGTGTGTCCTGCTTCCCCCATGTGCTCATGCATGTGCACACAAATATACATTCACACAATAATAATCATTATCATAAAATTAAAATAAGGGCTAGAAAGATATCTTAGTGGTTAAGAATGCATATTGTTTTTGCAGAGGACCTGAGTTCAGTTCCCAGAACCATGTTGGATGGCTCTCAGCCTCCTGTAACTTCAACTACAGGAAGATGCAGTACCGTCTTCATGCACGCATACACACATAATTAAAAATAAAATTTAAAAATTAAAAAGCAAATTTTTGTAGTAGTGGAGGGCCAATCAATGACATAGAAAAGTGTTATTTGAAATGAGTTTGAAGAGTAGGTAAGGTTGGGGAAATATTTCTTTTGAAGAAGCAGGGGAGATTTGTAGTAAAGTAGAACAAAAGACAGAGATTTGATCCATAACTTTTGGGAAGGGGGGCATTCTATGGTAGCAATTTAAGTTTTTAATTAGTATTGGATATTGTATGCTATATAACTGATTTTTCTATATGAGCAGTAAGTGATATTGTTTCAGTGGGTAATGGGAAGGAAGGGAAATGTATTTAAATAAAAGTAGCTGTTGATAAATAGATAGCATTAAGCAAAATAAGTGTAGATTAAGTATTTCTTAAGCCAGAGATGTTTCTTTTGGTTGCCTCAAAAAATAGAACTTTGCAGTCACTTTTATACAGTAGAAAATGTAAACTTAGCTAAGGATAGGCTGATCCCTAGCTCGTGAAATGATAAAAGTCATAATAGTAGTAATAAAACATAGCAGATCATAATTTCAAGACTAAACATCATGCTGAAGAGGCTGAAATAGTGAAGACTAATTCATCTTTGTGAACAATGACTTCTTGGGGAAATGAAGTCTGGATGAGAATTTTGACAATGTATTAAACCTATGTTGGTGGAAGAGGCAGAAAAATTAAACAAGCGTAATTACATACAAAACAGGAGAAAATTTTAAACTCTACAATAAATAGTAAATATACTTTAAAAGTCCCCATCCTTTAAATGTTTCTTTTGCCTGCCTTTTTCTCCCTTATTTATATCAATGTTGAAACTTTAAAAGTTGATATATAGCTGGGTGTGATAAATGCATGCTTTTAATCCCAGCCCTGGAAGACAGAAGCAGGCCAGTCTCTGTGAGTTCTGAACAAGCTGGCCTACATAGCTTGTTTCAGGACAGCCAGAGCTACGGGGTGCGATTCTGTCTGCAAAATAAAATTAAATAAAAAGTTGGTGTACTGTGTTACTTTATTTAGATTGATGTCTTTGTTCTTTAAATAATTGACATCTGTACTTCATTGTTAAAGAGAAACCAGCATGGTAAACTTAACTGACCAAGTATAGTTAATTTTTAATTAACTTCAGTGATAGGGATTTCAAATACAGTGATGTAGTTTGTCTCCATGTACTATGACCTGGCTTCAGAAGATAATTTATGACCTTTCTGTAGCCTCATATCCCACAAGTTCCCACAGCTTGTGTGTGGTTTCAACCTGGTATCTTTATCTGCAAAAGAAAAAGACTTTTTAAAATAGTACTATTATGGCATCTAAAAACTGTTAGTTACTGTTTAATGCCACCAAATACTTTGTAGTGTTCAGACTTCCAGTTAGTGTATACATTCAATAGAAGTTTCTTTTCTGTAGGCTGACTGAATCAATTTACATGAAATCTCTACTTTGTGATTGGTTGATAAACTTTATTTATTTATTTAGAGGCAGGCTCTCATTATGTAGCCTATGCTGTCCTGGAACTTGCTATGTTGATTGTGCTGACCTCAAACTCACAGAGATCTTGCCCTTGTGAGGAGAGGCATGCTTCGATCATTATGCCTAACTTGTTATACTTCTAAAACTTGCTCCTCTAGGTTGTGGATGTAGTTCAGTGGTAGAGCATAGAAGGCCCTGGTTCTAATCTGTAGCACAAAACAGTATTCTGCTTCTTTCTCCTCACTCTCTCGTGCTTTATTTTTTTAAATAATCAGAGTAGAGGATTTGTACTTATCATGTGTACAACATATGTTTTGCCAACATGTACGCTTATGTACCACTTATGTGCCTGATGCCTGTGTCGGCCAGAAGAGGGCATCCTATCCCCTGAAACTGAATAGATAGTTGTGAGCCACACTGTGAATACTAGGAATTTAACCTGAGTCCTCAGGAAGAGCAGCCAGTGTTCTTAACTACTGAGTTATCTCTCCAGCCCCCTACACTACAACCTTAAATACTTTTTAATTTGCTAATACTTAAAAGATTTATACTATGTTTATAAATGAAACCCATAAATATTTGCTTATTCATTTTAAGGATCTAAAAATAGAGAAAATGTTTATACTTACTTAGTATTTGTTTGTGGGGTAGTAGGATTCTGTGTGGGGCTGTGTGCGGAAGTTGAAGGAAATTTGCATGAGTCAATTCTTTCCTTCCCCTGTAGGGTTCCAGGGAGTGAACTAGGTTATCAGCCTTGGCAGCAAGTGCCTTTGCCCACTGAGTCATCTCATCATGTATTCTGAGTAGAATATACTTATAAGTAATTTATAAATTATTTGTTTATCATACTTTCTCTGTGTTTATGGGATGTAGCATTTTGGGGATAGCATTTGTAGAAAAAGAAAAATGTGAGTTGCTAAAACTAGTAACAGTATATATAATGCAGCAGGCAATCAGAAACAGGCTATGGCTCAGTGATGGAGCATTTGTGTAACATTCACAGAGGCCCTGGATTTGATTGCCTGTACAACAAAACAAAGGGAGGACCAATAGATGTTAATTAATAAGGTAAAATTGTTAATTATGTAGTGAGCCATAATAAGTGGATTAAAATTCTACAAGGATTATTCCTAATGTTGTCTTGGTTATAATTAGAATGTGTCATATTTTGTTTTAAAATTTATTTAATTTTAAGTAATTATTTTGGAGATAGCATCTCATGTGACCTAGGCTGGCCTTGAACTCACTATGTAGACGAGGATGGTATTGAACTTTGAATCTCCCTTTGCCTCCTAAATGCTGGGATTACAGGTGTGTACCAGCGTTCCTGGTGTATGTGGTGATAGGAATTGAACCCATGGTTTCATGCTTTTCTAGGCAAGTACTCTACCAACTCAGCTACATCCCCAGACTAGTTTCATTAACATTTTTCAATATGGAATGTACAATTGTTCTTACCTAATTTACCGTTTTTACAGAAACAGCTGTAATACCCATTAATGGTTCACCTCGAACACCCAGAAGAGGTCAGAACAGGAGTGCCCGGATAGCAAAACAACTAGAAAATGATACAAGAATTATTGAAGTTCTCTGTAAAGAGCATGAATGTAATATAGATGAGGTAATTTTTCCTACACTTTGTTTAAAACAGTTGAATAGATACATATGTGAAGTCTTCCTGCCAATACATACTCTTCATTATGAGCATGCCTTTATTTTTAGTTTTTAGTTAGGACCATTTCTATTTTATAGGAGCAAAATATTTGCAAAAAATTAATTTTCATACTTCCTTACTTAGCTTTTAAAGGTAATGTCTCCCTTCTGGAATTACTGAATGTATATCATGAAGACAATAGTTTTCAAATGTGTTTCTCCTTCTAGACCATTGAGTTTACTAATATCCCTAGTGTTTAAAACACCTTACCAAGACCTCAGAGTTTCACTTCAGTGTGAGTGATCTAACATTCAGTTTCTGTTTAGCCTTTTATGACTCTCTTTCCAAATACTCTCAGATGTTAATAACTGTTAGAGATAACTTCTATTTTTGGTTATGAGCCTAGCCTTTAACGACTGAGCCATCCCCCCAGGCCGTTAGAGAGAACTTCTGCATACAGAGTAATTACTTTCTTCAAGAGTCTAGGTTTTGGAACCGAAAGGATTCTTACAAATAATGCACCCCACTTCCTTATAGTAATGATTGATAAGTTTCCAGAGACCGGTTACTCATCACTCACTGAGCCTTTGGTAAAGTTTAGGACATCTGGGTCTCTGTTCATTCCACAGATTCTCTCTCTCACAGTTTGGTTATTGAAATTTTGCCTACAATTCACCAGATATGTGAAATATTACATCTTTGAAATTCTGACAACTTGGGGAAGCAGTGAGGATACCTGTTTCCAAGATTGAATTAAAGAAGTATTAGAACTATTACCAACATATCTAGGCTTTACCACTGTGGCTCTTACTAATGTCATGAATCTGTATGAATGTATTAAATTCATATATAAGCCTAAATGCTTGCTTTTCACGTTTCTAGACCGCGAGCTCCCCACACAAATATGCTGGCAGGGGTAGCTGAAATAGTGCTGTCTCCATTCTGCTGTTTGGTCATAAGGGAGCAAATAGTAGTCAATGTGCTGTTCTAATTCCCTGGATTTTTTATAACATGCGTAGTTACATTTTATTTTTAGGATTAGAATAAATGGGTTTTTAATCTTAAGGAATTTGTTCTTAGAATTTAGAGTGTTTAGTTATGATTCAAGTATAGCTAATAAAAACTTTAGTATTTTAATTGACACGTGACTAAAATTAGCATTTATGGCTGTATAACTATTGGTTAATTATACTAATTGATTAACTACTAAATATCCCAGGTAAGTGTGAACTGTTTAGAAAAAAATGTACTATTTGTTAGAAAGAAAAATCAATAAATGTAGACTACAAGTTTGGAAAAGAAAGTTAGTAAAAGAAAAGCAATTGGTTAAAAATTCTATAGTACATTGCACTTACAGAGCAACCAGTAATCTGTTTTCCAAGTGCCACTTTAAAATATTGGCTTCAGTGGCTCCTTATGCCACAAACCCCATTTCATTAGCAGTTTTCCACATAAACTCTGTTTTATGGTCAGGAATCTATATTAAAAAGTAAATAATTGAGACAGTTATAAATATGATTAGTTTGAATGGACTGTAAATGTCAGTGTAGTGGCATTTCACTTGCATTTTAATAGTGATGATCAGAAAAGTAAATCAGCCACACTGGCCAGCCTTACAGATCATGCAGCTAGACACCTTTAATCCCAGTAGCCACACTAGCTTACCACAGAAACCAGATGATAGTGGTGCACACCTTTAATCCAGGCCCTAGAGAGGAATATAAAATGAGAGGAGACAGCACTCAGCTCAGTCTCATTCTGAGATTCCTGGAGGCAGGATCGCCATTTCGGGCTGAAGTCAAGGTAAAAGCCATTGGCTAGCTGCTTTGCTTTTTGGGTCTTCGGATTGGACCCCAGTTTCTCTTAAGTTTTTATTAATCATGATGAGTTTTTATTAATCATGTTTTATGTCAGTTAACACTGTTAGCGTGGATAGTTACCGAGGCTGGATTTTATTTTGTTTTAAATTTTAATCTCTTAATATTGTAATCTTAGATGTATATATATTTGAATGTTATATTTTTCAGGTGAAAAATGTTTATTTCAAAAATTTTATCCCCTTTATGAATTCACTTGGAATTGTATCATCTAATGGACTTCCAGAGGTAATTTGAAATACAATTCAATTAAAATTAGTATGGTTTGTTTGAGACTCTGGGGAAGGAGGATAATTGCTTATTTGTCAGTTCTTTATTTCCCAAGGTAAATTTAGCTGAGTAGAATTGTAAAGTCAACTTTGTTCTATGGTGAAAAAGTTTTTTGTTTGTTGTTGTTTACTTCTTTTGTTTGGTTTTGTTTTTTTGAGGCGGGGTTTCTTTTCTCTGTGTAGTCCTAGCTGTCCCGAATCTCACTCTGTAGACCAGGCTGGCCTCAAGCTTAAGTAATCCACCAGCCTCTGCCTCTGTCCAGATTGCTGGGATTAAAGGTGTGTGCCACTACGACCCAGCAAGGTTTTGTTTTTTTTTTAAAAAAAAAAAACATAGATTCAAAAGTATATGTAAACATAATTTATCAAAAGGCATAGAATTAGAAAACTAGGCTACTAGTTCTCTATTTGGATTGCTAACTAGTTCTTAATTTAAGAATTCACTTAGTATTTGTTTTGTGTTCAGTGTGTCAAGTGTTGTTCTGGATAATGTGGGTCCAGAGATTAACTTTCAGTCACTATCCTAAGGAGCTAGTGGGAGAGGCAAACGAGGAAATAGAACACTGCAGGAGAGCCAGGCATAGTGGCGCATGCCTGCAATCTAGTACCCAGAGCACAGGAGGATCTTGAGTTTAAGTCTGAGGCCAGCCTGCCAGCCTGTTCTTGTTCTCTCTCTCTCTCTCTCTCTCTCTCTCTCTCTCTCTCTCTCTCTCTCTCTCTCTCTCTCTCTCTCTCTCTCTCTCTCTCTCTCTCTGCAATAAAAAACAAAGACTTGATTCTTTAAAAAGATAAATGAAATTGGAAAACCTTGAGCCAAATGAATCAGAAGAAAGAACCAGCTTAATAAAATTAGAGATTGAAAAGGAAACATAACGGACACCAACAAAAATCAGAGAATCATTAGAGCACCCTTGAAAACTATTATTCCAATAAATTGGAAAGTCTAGAAGAACTGGACAAATTTCAAGACATTCATAACTTAGAAAATTAAACCAAGAGCATATAAGCAGATCTACTAAAAACAGTGATATTGAGATGGCAATAAGTCTCTCCACTGGAAAAGCTCAGGTCCATTGCCAATATCACCAATGCTCCTCACACTGTCCCATGACTCAGGGAGGGAAGGAATGCCACCAAGATACCAAGACAAAATGAGAATCCATAGCTTCTTCAACAAGGGATCCTGGGAAAGCTACATGTAGAAGAATGAAATTAGACTCCTGGTTTATATCCCATAAAATTAATTAAACTTTATCAAAGTTTATAATGGATGATCAGAAACTGAAACTTCTACAGAAAAACATAGGTAATTCTATGTTTAAAAACATAGAATTTTTTTAAATTAAATACCTTTTAAAAACATAGGTATAATACTTTAAGGTAGAGGTATGATTTTTTTCAGGAAAAGAGAAAGACTGATAGCTCAGGAATTAAGTGAGACTAAAATGTTCTGTATAGCAAATGAAACTCTTGAATTAAGAGACAGCCTATGGAATGAGAGGAAATCTTTGGAAGATAAAATTTTTTATGTATCTAATATATAGATTACTGGTAGGAATATAATTAGTCTAGTCTTGATGCAGCCATTAAGGAGGTCCTGAAAAAAACTAAAAAATAGAACTACTATACGACCTACCTGTATCCCTTCTGGATATATGCCCCAAAGACTCTATGCCAGCATACTGTAAAGATCCTTGTATATTTATGCTTATTGCTGCTTTATCCACAATAACTAAGTTATAGAATTGGTCTAGATGTCCATCAACAGGTAAATGGTTGTAAACGTTGATTACATGGTAAACCAAGGCAGGTGAGGTTGGTTACTAGTTAGGCTAAGCAAACAGTTTGAATACACAGTAGGCTAGCAGTCTTAATTTGTTTTTTTTTTTTTTTTTTTTTTTTCCTCTTTTTTATTTATTTTTTTATTTTTTTTTCTCTCATGGTTTATTTTTTTATATTTAAAAAATTTCCATCTCCTGTCCCGCCCCTCCTCCCCCTCCCTCCCCTCCTTCTCCCCTTCCCTCCCCTCCCCTCCACCCATACCTCCCCTCCCTCCCTCTCAAGGCCAAGGAGCCATCAGGGTTCCCCACTCTATGCTAAGACCAAGGTCCTCCCAACTCCCCCCAGGTCCAGGAAGGTGATCGACCAAGCTGAGAAGGCTCCCACAGAGCCCGTCCATGAAGAACAATCAGAGCCCAGAGCCATTGTCCTTTGCTTCTCAGTCAGCCCCCGCTGTTGGCCACACTCAGAGAGACGGGTTTGGTCGCATGATCCATCAGTCCCATTCCAACTGGAGTTGGTGATCTCCCATTAGTTCTGTCCCACCGTCTCCATGAGTGAACGCACCCCTCTCGTTCCTGACTTTCTCCCTCATGTTCTCGTCCTTCTGCTCCTCATCGGGACCTTGGGAGCTCAGTCCAGTGCTCCAATGTTGGGGCTCAGTCACCTTCCCCCATCTGTCGCCAGCTGGAGGTTCCCTCACGGTCCTGACTTTCTTTCTCATGTTCTCTCTCCTTCTGCTCCTCATCAGGACCTTGGGAGCTCAGTCCGGTGCTCCAAGGTGGGGCTCAGGCAAAATTGGGAACTTGAGGGTTGGGCAAGACTGGGCCAAGGGAAGATGGGGAGAGAAAAGTGTGAAGGGGAGAGCGGGGGGAGCTCGGAGGAATGGGGTGCTTGGGATATAGGAAGGGTGGATATGAGAGCAGGGAAGCATATATCTTAATTTAAGGAGCTACCTGAGGGTTGTCAAGAGACTTGACCCTAGAGGGGTTCCCAGGTTTCCAGGGAGACGCCCCCAGTTAGTTCCTTGGGCAGCTGAGGAGAGGGAGCCTGAAAAGGCCAGTTCCTATAGCCATACTGATGAATTTCTTGCATATCACCATAGAACCTCCACCTGACGATAGATGAAGAAAAAGCAGTCTTAATTTGTAAGGGACCTTAAGGTATATTATTAATCTTGGCTATGAGATCCAACAAAAGTTCCAGTTTCTTAGGATATAAAAGATAGTTTCAGAATATTTCATTACCACACAGGAAGACAAAGAAGAACAATACTGTGTGGACGGAAGTTTCTGTACCATCCAGTCCCACAGTCATTCAGTCCCAAAGAAGCACACAGAGTACTATAACAATTATAAACTGTTTGGCCTATTAGCTTACGCTTATTATTAACTAGGTCTTACAACTTGAATTAACCCATAATTCTTGTCTATGTTAGCCATATGGCTTGATACCTTTTCTCAGTAAGGCATTCTCATCTTGCTTCCTCTGCATCTGGCTGATGACTGACTCTGCCTTTCCTCGTCCCAGAATTCTCTTAGTTTGGTTGCCCCACCTATACATCCTGCCTGGTTACTGGCCAATCAGCGTTTTTTTTTATTAAACCAATATGAGTGACAAATCTTTATAGTGTATGAGAGCATTATCCCACAGCATTTCTCCTTTTTTCCCTCAAAACAAGACCCTGAATCTAATCTCATTTGTTTTACTTTTTATCCTGGCTGTTATTTATAACAACTTGTAACCTACACTCTAAACAAAGACAAATGTCCATTATCCATTTCTCTTTTCTCTCCCAAGCCTATGAATATTTTTTAAACACACTGTAAACTATTTAGATGTTTTTTCTTTTTTTCCCCTCTGAATTTGTCTTTACTGTATGTCTTTATCTTTTTTTGACCACATTAGTCTTTAATCTGCTAAGCAGCATGACTAGGATTAAAGCCATGGTTTTGGCAGAAGGATCTGCCCCATTCCTTGGCCCCACTTCCTGAGAGTCTAGCTTTATGGTGGAGGTACTGGCCTAGCCACATTTTTTTTTTACCACAACTCTGTATAGTTTCTAGATCCATGCCACCACCAAGAAGTAAGCTGCTGGCTGCTCATAAACACCATTTAAGTATTCGGTGACAGAGCCTCTGAAAGGAGCTGTGAGGGTTTTGCTGCTAATGCTGAGCTTCTCTTACAGGAGCCAGGCCTCTGCTTGTTTCTAGCAATCAGAGTCCACTCAGAGCTGGTACCAAGAAGCTGTGCTTGATTTTGTTCTTTTCTGTCTAGAATACTTTTTTAAAAAGCTTTCTCAGGCTTTATGTGGAAATTCTTGCCTAACATTTGGGTACCATATATGTAGACAGAAGTTTCTGTCCCACCTGGTCCCACAGCCATTCAGTCCCAAGGAAACAGAGGCTTATAACAACTATAAACTGTTTGGCCTGTTATTTCAGGCTTATTATTAACTGTCTCTTACAACTCGAATTAACCCCATAATTCTTGTCTATGTTAACCACGTGGATTGGTACTTTTTATCAGTGAGACAGTCTCCTTCTTCTGCGTGTGACTTGGTGACTACTCTGCCTTCAAGAAAAGTTTCAGTATAAGAGATAGTTTCAGAATATTGTACCACCTCACAGAAGGACAAAGAAGGACAATATTGAGTACTTTTTTCTTTTTTTTTTTTTTTTTTTGGTTCATTTGAGACAGTTTCTCTATATATCCTGGCAGTCCTATAGAAATAGACCAGGCAGGCCTCAAATTCAGAGATCACCTGTCTTTGCCTCCTGAGTGCTGTGTGATTAAAGGCATGAACCACCACTGCTAGGTTGTGGAGGTTTTTTTTGTGTGTGTGTGGGTTTTTGTTTTTTGTTTTGGTTTTGTTTGGTTTGTCGAGACAGGGTTTGTCTTTGTCTTTAGCTTTGGAGCCTATCCTGGAATTTGTTCTGTAGATCAGGCTGGCCTGGAGCTCACAGAGATCCTTCAATCTCTGCCACCTGAGTGCTGGGATTAAAGGTGTGTGCCACTAACACTTAGCTTTTTGGATTCCCACCACCCAGCTCCCAGATAATCACACAGAGACTTACTCTTTCTTATGAATATTCAACCTAAGTTTAGATTATTTCTAGCCAGCTTTTTTTAACTTAAATTATCATATCTACCCTTTGCCTGTGAACTTTTACCTTTTTCTATTTCTGCATATTTTTTTCCTTCTTATTGTGTATCTAGTTGTATGGCTGGGTGGCTGGCCCTGGCATCCCCCTCTCTTTCTTTTTTTGTTACCCCCTTTTTTCTTTTTCTTCTTTTATTTATTCTCTGTGCCTGGCAATTCTGCCTATTCTTTCTCCTGCCTAGCTATTGGCCATTCAAGCTTATTATTAGACCAATCAGGTGTTTTGGACAAGCAAAACATCACAGCTTTACAGAATTAAACAAATGCAACATAAAAGAATGCAGCACATCTTTGCATCATTAAACAAATAAACCACAGCATAAGCAAATATAACACATCTTAAAATACTATTACACAACATGGTTGAGACCTGGTCTTTTAGTAATCTTATTCCTACTTTAGGCATCAGAAACCATGCTGTTCTGACATCTAAAAAGAGTGTTAACATTTAGGATAATCCCCCACTCCTTTATAAAGGGTTAGTTTCAGTGAATACCTTAAGAGAAACTTCACATTTTCAGTATTGCACATATAATTGCCAGATGGTTGCTAGTTTGTGTTTCTCTAAGGTAGGGTAGGAGTGGTCACTAATCTTAGCTACGCATTAATAACCATTCTGCCAAGTTTAATTATGTAGGGAAACATACAATTTGCATTTTTGGGTTTCTTCTACCATTCTTTTTATAATGCAGTTTTAGTTCCCTCACGGTTAAACATTGACTTTGAAAGCCACAAAAGGGCTGGGGAGTGTTGCTCAGTGTAGAGTGCCTGCTTAACCATGTAAATGTCCTGGGTTCTCTCTATAGTACTGGAACAACAAACCAAACTAGGTAGAAAACACCTCAGCAGTTAAGGGCTTGATTTAGTGGTGGAATGTGTGTCTAATATGTGCAAGACTCTTGGTTTTTCTGTAGTGACATTTCATTTGTGTTTTAATAAATAAAGCTTGCCTGAAGATCAGAGAGTTAAAGAGCCACACTGATCAGATTTACAAACAAGGCAGTGGTGACACACACCTTTAATCCCATGAGACATGCTAGATTGTCATAGAAATCAGGTGGTAGTGGTGCATGCCTTTATTTCCAGCACTAGAGAGGAATGTTAGACCTGAGGAGACAGCTCTCAAACACAGTCTAATTCTGAGGATTCTGAGGTAGGATCTTCATTTTAGATTGAGGTAGAGGTAAGAGCCAGTGACTGACTGTTTTGCTTTTTCTTCAGGTTGAACCTCAATTTCTCTCCCTGGGTTTTTATTAATTGTGCTACAAAAGAAGTCATAGCTGACTATTGAACACTAGATTTTAAATCATGGTTATAAGAGATTAGAACCAATAAATTGTAGTTTCTAACAATTGAAAAGGTATGATAGAAAGTAAATTGTAAAACTATGTCAATTAGGTGTTTTCTGTTGTTGTGACAAAACATCATGACCAAGGAAATTTATAAAAGAAATGTTTCATTTGGGGCTCACAGTTGCAGAGGGTTAGAGCCCATGGCCATCTTTGTGGAGAGCATGGCACCAGGTAGGCAGGTAGGCATAGCACCAGAACAGTAGCTGGAAGCATATATCTGGATCCAAAAAAAAGGAAGCGGAGAGAGCTAACTGGAAATAGTGTGGCTTTTAAAACCTCAGAGCCCACCCACAGTAACATACCTCCTCCAGCAAGGCCACACCTCTTAATTCTTCCCCAATAGTTTACCAACAAAAAAACAAAATTAAATTATATGATCTTATGGAGGCCACTCTCATTCAAACCATGACATTAGAATACTTAATTGGGCTAATTCTCTTGCCAAAGATACTAAACTAGAAAGAGTCAGAGTAAACCAGAGGGTTTAAAAGATTGTTTAAAATTTATAGTTGAGAGAATTTATTGTGTTTAAAGAAATGCTTTATCTTATATTGAGAATACAGTAGAAGATAAAAAGTGAAGGATATATGGCATGCTTGAAGAATCAGCAGTTAACTAATTATGAATGAGATTGGGAATTCCAAATTGAAAACCCTGAAATGTGTTACTTTTTTAAAAGCACTGATATGACCACAAGTGAAAAGTTCTACTCAGGACACAAAAGTATTTTAAAAGGTTATATAAAATTACCTTCATGATATGCATATAATATGCCAGTATTTAAAAAACCTCTAAAATATCAAATACTTTTGGTTCTAAACATGTTAATTAGGAAATATTCAACCTGTGATGACTATTAGTGTGGTCAGCACTGTATTGTGGCATTTGATGGTCCTTGTCTAACTACTTTAAATTCTAATAAGTGCAGTATATACATAAAATAGTAAAAATATTGAAGTTTAATGTATAATAATCTTTTTTTTGGTTTTTCAAGACAGGGTTTCTCTATAACTTTGGTTCCTGTTCTGGAACTAGCTCTGTAGACCAGGCTGGCCTCGAACACACAGAGTTCTTCCTGCTTCTCCCTCTTGAGTGCTGGCCTTAAAGACATTCGCTAATATCCACCCAGCCTTAATGTGTAATATTCTATAGTTTACTTTTAGACAGGTCTTATTTTGGATGTGGACTCAGTGTTTTAAAATTAAATGTGCATTGTACAAAAGTTCTGTAGTGAAATCTACTTGTGTATCCTAAGACAGATAACACTAGAAAGATAATTACCAATTTCTTTCTTTTGAGGTTGAAAGTCTCTCTAAACGCTACGAAGAGCTTTATCTTAAAAACAAAGATTTAGATGCAAGACTATTTTTGGATCATGATAAAACACTTCAGACTGATCCTATAGACAGGTATTACAATGATATGTTTTTATATATTAACATGCTTTTTATATGGATTGTATATAGATTAATAATTATTCAGATGTTATATAGATTTTTACTAACTTAGAGATCTTTTAGCAATATTTTATAATAGATTATTCTCAAATGTCTTTATGTAGTACAGTGGCAATATTCTAAGCATACAATTTAGTAACTAATAAAGATTTAGTGTGAATTACTTACTATAACAGTTTTCTCTGTTTCTTTTCCTTTTTGGTTATTTAGATATTTTTTAAATGTGTACCAAAAGAAAATGATTTAATTAATTAGTTTACTCAAGTAGTGTCTCTTTCATTCCATCCTTTTTATCAATTGTTGACCATGTTGATATTAAAAAAAACTTAAGAAGAATATTCTCTTTGACTTGTTGAGTAAGATTCTTAAGGTAGGGAGTGGCTGAGAGTATTACTGTTTTGACTGGCCATATGTAAAGTTAATTTGACTCTTTTTAAAGAATATTTACTGTGAAATGAAAACAATATGATTTAGAAATTAAACATAATAAAATGTCTTTAGTTTTATCTAACTAGAAATGAAATCTTTGGATAGCATAGTGCAGTGAAAACTATGAGCGGCACTGTTTTAAGATCCCACACAGCTCGGCTGTTAAGGCCACCAGGCAGAAAACACCTTCCACTGCCCACTGTAATCGTCAGTGTTTGGTGTACCACTTTGCTTTGCTACAAACTTGTGGAAGGAGACCCATGCTTAAGAATGATGGTGAAAAAAAGGTTATTCAAGCAGCACATTATTCCGTATCCCTTATCTTTTTGAGAACATGGGCACGACGCCCTGAGTAGCAGGATTTCTTAATTATTGTTATTTATTACTGATCAATAACTGCTTTTTTGACCCATAACACAAACTGTAAATTTCAGTATGAGTTACTTTACTTATCATTAGTTTTGAAACAGAGAGGACGCCACGAAAAAACAACCCTGATGAAGAGGCCAGCATGGCTACGCCACACACTCCAGTTAGGTATGCCTTTTCCCCTTCCAGCTTTCACTGTAGTTGTTTACCAAGTGCTGTATGCGTGCTTCAGACTTGTTTGACTTGGTATTTGCACAACAAGTAAATACTTTATGACTTGCTTAGATTAAAGCTATTACTTGTTTGTATTTATATATAAGGAACATAACCCAAAATATATGTTCCTTCTCAGAAGGAAAAAGCATCAGCATTTGATGTTGCGTAACCTAGAGTTATTTTTATGTCCCTTCGTGACTCATATCCCACTCCAGAATCTGTTCCAGGTCTAGCTGCATGCTCCAGAGCATTTCTCAGTCTGTGTGCTTTCCTCTGTTTCTGCCTACTCTCTCTACTTTTGTGCAAGACAGTGTTCTTTCTATTACCAGGCAGTAGCTATCTGATAATACCCTTCATTTCTTACAGTTGTATCTTTCCCTACCAACAAATTTATTCTCCACAGAGTCCCCAAATAATATTCTATGAATGTAAATCAAATCATGTGTGTGGATGGCTGCCCAAAGCCTCTGGTTACTTCTAGTTGCATTTGGAATACAAATCAAATTTCTTAACAGTCCCTGAGACCTTACATGACCAGGTTTCTGTTGCCTTGCCAACCTCATTTTGTTCTTGGTTACTCTGTATTGGCCACATACTGGTCTTCTTTTAGTTTTTGAACTATTAGTGCTTTTGTACTTGAAAGATTTCATACTTGGCATTCTCTATTGAATTTCTTCTTTCTATGGACTGCTAACTATTCCTTTATGTTCATAATATAAGTATAAATCCATTTACATATTTATGTGTTTTTCACTAATACCAATAATAGCCTTTAAATTGCTTTCCATATGGATCATGGCTTTTCTGTTCACGATTTCAATAATTAAGACCCAGCATGGTGGTACATTGTAAATAAGCAGTGATACATTTCAAATGACTGTAGTTATGTAAACAGACTCATTTTCACACCAGCAGAGCTGATGAAGTAACAGAGATGATATGATATTATATTTCAACTGAAGTTTACTAAGAGGCAATAGTATTGTATGAAAAGGCACTGAGATGTGGCACAGCATAATGTGTGTGTATATATATATATATATATGTATATGTATATGGGAACTATTAGCTGCTCTGTATTGGTTGCAAAATGAGGGAATGGAGCAGCAGGAACAGAAAACGGGTATTAGTATGCCATCCTCAGCATGCTGTACCTGGTGTGTGATGTGGCCTGTGTTTTAAATCAGTGATAAATACAAGTAAGGATAAAAGTAGATTTGATTTCTCAGATAAGAAGTTATTTTTTTCTCAGTTGTTTTCCTGGGGATCAAATCCAAGGCTTTGTACTGCTAGACAAGTACTCTATCATTGAGCTACATCAATCTGGCCCAGATTTTATTTTTATAACTTTGCATGTCAGTGGTTCATGGGAGAAGACTGAGTACAGAACAGGCTAGGAATAGAGCTGTCAGTATATCTTAGTGCTTACACCAGGATGCATATTAGAATAACCTGAGGAACTCGCTTCATTCTACGTGCTCTGCCTTTTATTCTTAGTGAAAATCTCTGGACTGACCTATTGGAGTAGTTCAATGAGACATTCCAGAAAGCTGAAGCAAATGAATAATGGTGGCAATGAAGGAACAGTAACAGGTTTGATAAATGTGATGGATTCATTTTTAGTTTATCAGTCTTACAGCATTTATGTAGATGTCTAGTAAGCAGCAAGATGGAAAAGCAAGGAGTTATCAGGGCAGGGCGACTTAAGAACATAAAGTATACGCATCTGCCCAAAGAACAGACGGTAAGGATTGACCCGTGAGGAAGCTGTCATGGGAACTGGATGGAAGCTAGGCTGCAGTGAGCTAAAGTCAAGAACCTGAGGGAAGGTGTTATGACCAAGAACAAACAAGTGTTTGAGACCATTGCTTCAAAGAAGTCTGCAGTCTTTGGTTTCTAACAGTTAATCACTGTGGCGTTGCTTATTTATAGTAGCTAGAGAAAATGCAATGAGTGAAAGTCGGAGTGTCGACAAGTGTAGTGATGTCACTACAGAGAAGCCCAGCCAGGCCTCTACAAGACTTCCTGCTACTACAAGACTGGAACACTTACCTTTGTTATATGTAACACGCAAGGGTGTGTGTGTGTGTGTGTGTGTGTGTGTGCATGCAAAACTGTAGAATTATGGAAGTCCTGAGAGACTGGGCAAGTTTGATGCTTTAGCAAAAGTGACTTAAGATTACTTGGGGCTTTATTCTTCTTCCTTGAAGATCTTTTTAAAGGCTCTTTCAATTCTTCACTTGAGATTTTGAATATCTTGCTGTCTTTATTTGAAAGTGTATAATATTTAAGACAAACTTAGTGGTCCTTTCTCCTAATCTCCAAATTTAGAGGGAGACTGAGTCAAGAGGGTTGTTGCAAGTTTGAGGCTAACCTGTACTATATAGTGAGGCCCTCCATATTGTGGAGAGTGGGGTATTGGCACTTAATTCTCATCTGTTCTTGAAAGAGTAGCATTTTGATGCCGGTTACCTATTCATATAACATGAAAATTTTAAGGTATATTTTCCTGAAAATTCATTAGTTAAAAGAACAATTCTCTATCAATAGTATTGATACTTAATTTTATTAGTAAGTTCATCAGTTCTATAATTATTGATAATACTTTTATGAAAGTTAAGTAAAAGTAAATTATTTTAAGCTGCAACATGGTAAGTGGTTTTTATTTTATTTAAATAAGGTCTTATTTTAGGGAACTTTAAGATAAATTGGATACACAGTGTGTTAAAAGATATGCTTAAGTGATAGTTGAATTTCATTTTTTCTTCAAAATTTTTCCTTTGTTGCTCAATGCTTCTTCTTGTGCTCTATTCTTTAGGACTGTTATGAATACTATCCAACAATTAATGGTGATTTTAAATTCTGCAAGTGATCAGCCATCAGAAAATCTGATTTCCTATTTCAGTGTAAGTGAATCACTCTTTTTGATATCTTGAAGATATTTGAAATTAGAAGCTAAAGTACTAAGTATATTTTAAAACATGACTTCCATCTACCATGTACTTATTTAGTATCTTGTTGCATTTTGAACCTCCTAGATTTGATGATTATTTTATTTAAATATTGTTAGTTTTAGTTTTTCTTATGTTTACTATTTTCCTTGCAACTTAGACATTCACTTCTGGGGCATTTTCTTTTTTCATTCTTTTACTCTCTTTCTCCCTCTCTGTCTTTTTCTCTTTCTCCCTCTGACTACTTCTCAGTATGATGCTTTTTTAAATTAATTTTTAAGCTAGCATACAATGAGTTCCATTATTCATACATAAGCCCCACTCTACATTGTATTTTATCTACATTCTCGAGTCTCCTTGCTACCCCTTCCCCTTAGTGTCCCCACACGTCTGCTTTCACACTGCGTATTTTCCATTGTCTCTCCACTGGTTTCCCCGTAACTTAAATTTCTTCCTTTTCCATCATGGTCTTCTCCTTTCTCCTTTCATGCCACCTGCCCTCCAATTTCAATCTAGATTCTACTTATGAGTGAGTAAAGTACACTAATAGGTTTCCTGAGGCTAGCTTAGTTTGCTTGATACAGTGATCTCCAGTTATATCCATTTCCTGACAAATACAATTTCTTTTTTAGAGGTCAATGAAATTCCATTGTGTCTATGATAGACACCTGTGTTGGGTTCATTTCCTAGCACTTGCAAATAGTGCAACAGTGAACATGGAGCAAGTGTTTCCTCTGGCTGTGTACCCAAGAGTAGGATAGCTGGCTCTTCGGATAATTCTAGTTTCAGTGTTTCTGACAATAGAAGCTTGACATAGAGGGTCTCACATAGTTTTTAGGTTGTCTGGTTTTTGTTTTGTCTTTTTCAGAAACTTCCATCCTGACTTCTCTAGTGGCCATATCAGTTTACATTGCCACCAGGACCCTCACCAGCATTTGCTGTTTCCTTCTGATAACTGTTCTGTCTAAAGTGAGATGGAATCTCAAAGCAGTTTTAATTTGCATTTCCTATTTTGCTAAGGATCTTGGATACTTTCTATAATATTTATTGCATATTTGTATTTCTTTTGAGAACCATCTGTTCACTCTATTAGCCAAATGATGATTAGATTATTTAGTTTGGGGTGCTTACTTTTATAGTTCTTTGTGTATTGTAGCTATAAATTGCATGTTCCTAATGTGGTTGGCAAATGTTTTTCTCATTCTACAGGCTTTCTTTACTTTGCTAATTGTTCTCTTTCCTGGGTAGTGTTTATTAATTCATGTAACTCCAACTGTCAATTCTTGGGATTATTTTTTGTGTTATATTAGAAAGACCTTTTCATAAAAAACAAGTTGACATGTTGGAACAGCTTTTTCTTAGGTCCTCAGAAATTGCAGACTGCCAAGTATATTCACAGCCATAATGGAAGGTTAGTTGGACTTGTGTCTGCTTGTCTTCCTATGGTTTATTCTAGTGTTGAGTCTGCATTGGACAAGTATTCTGTGCCTGCTTACCCTGTCTTCACTTGAGAGCTTCCCTTTGTGCATACCAGAGGCTTATAATCACATTTAGTTTTGCAGTGTGTCACCCTCCCCAAACTCATTTTTTTCAGATTTTCCTGGATGCCTAAATCATTGTGAGTATAAGGATAACTGCATGCAGCGGATTTGAGATCTGTAGAGAACAGGTGGAGAACCTGTCTTTGTACTTTGAAAACCTCCAAGTGTTAATCAGTCTATAGCAATTAGACTGTTATCGTTTCAGACCTCTCATATTATAATGAGTGAATAGCAAATCAATGGTTCCGTGGTTAATTCACCCACTGACCTTAGGCCCAGGACTTTCTAACTCCCAGGTCGTTCTCAGCCCAAGAGGTCTGTTTCCAGCTACTGAGGGCTAAATGTTTTACCTTATGCACTCTACTGTATATGAGTTGAGCCTTCTGCCTTTTGACTTGTCAAGTTCTGGACTCCTTTCCCCCAAAGTTATCCCTTGGGATTGTCTTCCCCGGGGTTTTGGCAGGTTAAAAGTCAGGTCCCCTGATTTTTATGGTTGTTTCCTACTTTCAGACACAAGGTAGTTCAGTTTTAGATATCATGTTCCATCTCGCCATAGTCATTGTTTTTGGAGTCCTACTGAATAACAAAATAGGTTTCCTCTCTGGTTCCCATATGTCAGCTATGGGAGTTCCTGTTTAGTCAAAACCCTCACCTAGGCTTGAGGCTCAAAGGACTCCATTCTCTTTTAATTTTTGGATGAGGCTTTTGCTTCCCCTCCCCCTCCCAGCCAGGGAGCCACAAGTAGGAGCTGGTTTTGGCATGGCTTTCTTCTTTCCAGGTGTCTGTCACTACTTTTGTGATTTCCAAAGATTTTTCTCTTTATCTCTTTGGAATAGAGGATTGGTTTTCTTATTCATATTCTCGCACTGTCTTACACAAAACAGTTTCCAGTCCACCCTTATATCTAGGAGTCTTCTTTATTTTTTCTTTAGATATATTCTCTAGCAATTTCCTTTTAAAATTATTTCTTTTAATTTTGAGATTCTGATAAAAATAAGTTATTTTCTCTTCCCCTTTCTCCCTCTAAACCTTTCCATAGCAATTTCTTTCAACAAGTATGAAAATTAGTTTGGGGTTACTGATATGTGGTTTGAGGTGTATGTGATTTGTGTGTATTTGTGTGTGTATATGAAATAGATATTATAGATGGAAACACTGATAAATCTTTTGTTCATGGCTTTTATTTGCTTAAAACAGCTGTTCTTAACCTTTAGATCACAACCCCTTTGGGGGTTACATATCAGATGTCCTGTATATCAAATATTTGCATTACAGTTCATAACAGTAGCAAAATTATGGTTATGAAGTAGCAATGCAATAATTTTATAGTTGGGGGTCACCACAACATGAGGAACTGTATTAAAGGGTCACAGCATTAGGAAGCCTGAGAACTACTGGTTTAAAACTTTATAGAACAGTGTACTTTTCATTACATTGAAAAATTTTGGTTTGAACATAAAATGGATTTCTATGTTGGCTGGTTATATTCTATATTGTCAATTATTTTGTTATAGTGAAAGTGTTTACTTGGTTCTACAAACAAACAACAGATCAAAGTCATTTACTGTGAAAGAGAAAAATGTCAACTCTGGTCAAATAATTTCCTCAGCATTTATTTCTGTTTATATTTCTTCAAGAATTGCACAGTGAATCCCAAAGAAAATATCCTGAAAAGAGTAAAGGATGTTGGACACATATTTAAAGAGAAGTTTGCTAACGCCGTGGGGCAGGGGTGTGCAGACATTGGAGTACAGGTAACCTTGAGTGTACATCTGCTAGTGCCACAGTGTAGAAATCATCTGTTTATGCAGCCTGTGCTGTGGGCTGTGGGAGTATTTGTGGAGAGTATAAGAGAATGGCAGGTAGCATATGGCCCAGTTGCTGTGCTTGCTGCTACTGATGAGAAACTGTAGGTGAAATCCCTCTCCAGCCCAGTATACAAAACAAAAATGAATATGCTAATTATAGCAATTTAAAAATTAAGAGAAAAATCTATGATTCCATGAGTGGGATTACATTATACTACCACTTGTCAGTGTTAATATTGAGCAATACTATTTCAGAAAGAAACTAATATATGGTAAGACTATATGGATTGAGTTACAGCCTGGGTTGTACATCGCTCTGCGATTTATGAGTTGTGTAGTCTTGAACGTGTTGTTTAAGTTCTCTGACGCTGCTTCTGGATCTGAATTGCTTACGTGCCATTAAAGTAATATGTAAAAATAAGTCTAATACTGTAAGTACTGTACATGTTTGTAACTGGAGGTTCTCTCCCACCTGCCAGTTCCTGAATAACCATTCTGCAGCTTAATATTATTTACAAACTGTTTGACATATTAATTCAAGCTTATTGATTAACTAGCTCTTACAACTTAAACTATTTGTATTATTCTTCATTTTATCATGACGCTTGCGACTTATTACCTCACATCTTCTCTGGTGGCTTCTGGCATCTCTCATACTCCACCTTGTTTCTCCCTTTATCTTTGTTTGTATTTTTCACTGGCTCTATTCTGCCTGGCTATTGGCCAAATCAGCTTCTTTATTAACTAATGGTAATAAAAAACATATTCATAGCATACAGAAGGGCATCCCACATCATCTCCCCTTTTCTGTCTAATTAAAAAGGAAGGTTTTAACTTTAAGTTTATAAAATTACATGTAACCAAATGGTTATCAATCAGGAATTGTAGTTACCATATTTAGCCTATTTGTATTTGGCAAAATTAAAGAAAATATTCTATCATCTATCCTATCTTTGTGAGTTTAAAGTTTTATATATAATGTATCTTTTATCATAACTAAGGAAAATTATAGCTATTTAGTCTTCAACTCCATCAAAGACCCTAGAAGAAAATAATATTACCTGAGTAAACAGGAAGTACACTTTAAGCAACTTCCTAAACTCTAGAAATGACAGAGACATCTGGCTGCCTGTACAATAACCTAAAGTTCTGTAACGTTGGGGCATCCATCTTCAGCCTACAGGCCTAAAGAATCTGGCAGATTTCTCAGAGCAGGAAATTTGAAATTATCCCTCCTATATTGGCTGCATGTCAGTCATTTTCCTCTGTGTCCTGCAGAATATCTGGCAGACTCTTCCATGAAGCAGGAACCCTGAAAGACTATCCCATCTTGTTTTGGCAAGTTCTGCATTCATTTTTCTTTGAGTCCTGCATGTCCAGTTTATACAGCATACAGTAAAGTTGTTCATGCAAGAACAGTTTCTTGCCCAAATGGCTAGCTTTGCCACATTGAAAACAAACTCCATAAGGAACTTCTTTGATGCCATCATCCCCTTGAAGTAATTGGTGTAATTGAGGTAATTGCCAGGAGCAGAAATGTTTCACTGTTGAGAAAACCTAAGTTCATGAAATATTTTAAATGCCATATTTTATAGGTCTTTGGTGTTTTGAAGACTGTCTATTCATCTGAAATATATCTCCACATATCTAGAAAACCTAACTCACTTGACTATAAGTTTGACAATTACAGATGACTATTAATTTGTATTTTTAACTATACATTGCATTTTTAAATGAGCTACATAAACAAGGTAAAAATATACATTTAGTATATTTAAACAAGGTTAAAAATATACATTTAGTATAACAAAATTGACCTTTAATTTATCAATAAACCAAAATCCATACCAATAAAAAGTATTTTAATCAATAAAAAGATTAACAGTTGTTTTTGGATTAAAGTAGATGCAATGGTCTACCTTTTTTATCATTTCTGTATCATATCCTTTTTGCTTTAGAAAGATATTGACTATGACCATTAATCATTTATAACCACCCCCTTTAAATAAAAACAAACATTTATGAACATTATTTTGGGAATTTGGTTATAGTTTTTTATACTACTTCCTGCTTATTGGGGTCACTGGTAATTTTATATGGATCCTGAGAAAATTAAAATTATGGTTAAATCTTGGCTATAGTAGTCTGTGAGGCTGCACGTCTCAGCCAGTTGTCTTGAAGCTGTTCTGAATGTTGGATCACCTGGGCCATTGCTCTCATGGAGACCTTTCAGGGGGTCTTTCTTGATCAAATCATATTAGGCTTGAAGGAATCCACAACTTCTCATCCTCTGTGGAAACAAAAACAGAACCTCTTTTCCGAAGCAACACATCCTTAGAACTAAATTTTGAAGTCAAGATACCTTTATGTTGGTTTAGCTTAGCAGCTTTCACAATCAAGTGTTTCTCTGCAGTTAGCTCATTAATAGTCAAAAATCCAAAAAAACACACTAGTATACATAAGTCATTTTTACATGACTTTTTATATTACTTTTACTGTCTCTTTAAAGACTTCGTTGTGTTTTTTAAGTGTTTTATTTCTTTCTATAACTGCCTATACACATTTTCTCTCTTTCCGCAAGCCTACATACTTATTTTTAAAACATATTGACCCATTTAGAGGTTTCTGTTTTTCTGAATCTGTCCTTAATTGCGTATCTGTAATCTTTTTTTGATCACTGTTTTAAACTGTTAAGCAGGCGTGGCTATTACCTGAGCGGCCGATTTGGTTGCTGTCTCCGCCCTGTTTGGCTTTTTAACATGATCAAAAGCCATTAACAAATGGTAATAAAACATATTCACAGCATACAGAAAGAAGGGCATCTCACATCACATATTTATTCCAGTATGGTGAGTTTATGTTTTGCTGCCACTGCTTAGTTTAGACCATCAGTATTCAACCTGTGGGTCATGACCCTTTGAGGGGTCAAATGACCTATTCACAGGGGTTGCCTAAGACCATCAGAAAACACAGATATAAACATTGTATTTCGTAACAGTAGCAAAACAGTTGTGAAGTAGCAACGAAAATAATTTTATGGTTGGGGTCAACCCAGCATGAGGACCTGATTTAAAGGGTCATAGCATTGGGAAGGTTGAGAACCACTAGTGTAAATGATTGTTTAAAATTCTTTTGAATGCATGTAGCACTTACGTTCTTGTTTTAGGATAAAGGAATATTGTGTGTGTGTGTGTGTGTGTGTGTGTGTGTGTGTGTCTGTAATTCACACACCTATTTTTTTATTTATGGAACTAATTATTTGTTTAAAACTTATGCTGATTAGATCAACTTTTTTGTTTAGTTTTAGCTTTTGGCCTGTGCCAGTGTTACTGAGTTTTACAGAGAGAAACTACTCTTGCAATCTTATCCATTTCAAAAACAAATGTTCTGCATTACAAAAAAGATTATATTAGATATATAAAAATGCTTAAAATAGTATTGGCATAGTTCTCTGTAGAGCAAGTGACACTGGCTGAAATGGTGCAGAGGAACACCTTTAGTTACTACACATACTAGTCTGGTTCACTTTTCAGGATTGCTAACCACTGGTTTATATTAAGCCTTGGAGTTTGAACAAATATAGCCTTTATGATCTCTTGCTAACCATGTTCCTAGAAGGAGCAGAGTGCCTTTCAAGAAAAGACTTTAAGAAAAGTTAGTTATGTTTTTGATTTTCTAAAGCAATGAATTTTATTATTTTCTCTTTTGTTTGTAGCGATATAAACTTGGGGTCCGATTGTATTACCGTGTGATGGAATCCATGCTTAAATCAGTAAGTTAAAGAGAATAAACTAGAAAAAAAATTAATGCTATCATAAAGTTTTAAATAACTTTCTAAAAAATTATCTGTTTCAGGAAGAAAAACGTTTATCCATTCAGAATTTTAGGTAAATATTTTCTAGTTTTAACAAAACAATTTCTTTATATAAAAGCCATATTTATAATTATTTATTCTTTTCCCTCTTTAGCAAACTCCTAAATGACAACATCTTTCATACGTCTTTATTGGCCTGTGCTCTTGAAGTTGTAATGGCTACATATAGCAGTAAGTTAAGTTTTAATAAATATGCACTTTAACATAATTTAAAGTAAACAAACTCCTAAGTTATGGTGTGGGTTCTTTGTTGTTACCGTTTTTGTGTATATCTGTGTGGTGAGAATTAAAGGTCATACTGTAGATCAGTACATACTGAACACTGTGGCTGTTCCAGCCATTTAAATGGTTCAACATACCAATCATTTCAGGTCATCTGTGGAGGGGGTAAAATATGCTCTGAGCATATTGAAACTAGGAAAGGTAGCTGCTGAAACTGGTGCCACAAAGGCTTATGAACACGTAAGGTACACAGGAGCGTTGAAGAACAGCCAGCTGGTGCTTGTATGTAGCACTGCTGGGTCCCTCTGTGCTCAGGAGGCTAAGAGCAGAAATCCACCAGAAACTGGATGCTTAGTAGTAATAGCTGCTCTTACAATAGCTACGAAAATGTAATGATTGCTGAAAATAACAGAATAAAAGCCAATAACTGTTTTTAAAATATAATTTGAAAAATATAATACTTTTCAAGCATTGTTGTAAATAGTAGAAAGTTTTACTTGCAGAACAAAAGATCTTTAGTCATCTAAAGATACAGCTGCACAATAAAAGAAGCAAAATTAGTAATCACTGAAACTGAACCCTCGTAAATAACCACAGCCTGCATGTTTTTAAGAGAGGTTATTTTTCCAGCAATGTTAGCATAGTCTCTTTCCCATTTCTTTTTGCAGTGTTGAGAACTGAACCCAGGGCAGGAACTAGATACTGTTTTTAAGACAGGAGCTCACTGGGCCTTGAATGCAGTCTATACCCTCACCAAGTCTTGAACTTCAATTCTCCTGCCTCAGCCTCTTGTGTATAAGGCATTATAGCCCTACAGCACCAGACTTGAGGCAGGGTATGACTATGTAGTGCTGGCTGTCCTAGAACTCGCTCTGTTAGACTCAGCTGGCCTCTGCCTCCCGAATGCTGGGATTAAAGGCATGAGCTACCACCGGCCATCTACTTCTCAAAATCCTAAAAGCACCATTGGTCTTCCCAACCCAGTAGTCATGGCACTGAAAATGGGTGTGGTAACACACGCCTGCCTGGATATTAGTGAAGGCCCTGTACACCTGTGCAAATTCGATAAAAAAATTATGAAAAATGTGTGCGCTTACACTTAAAATTTGGAAGCCTATTTCTTGTGAGTCTGTAGATCACAGAATAAAAAATATCCATTTTAAGTAAGAATTGCTTACCCATTCTTCTCTCTGTCTTGATTCTATGTTTAAAATCTTCTGAATCTCATCAGTTCAGTCCTTAACATTTCATATTGACACATTTTTTTCCCCTCTTATTTTTAGGAAGTACATCACAGAGTCTTGATTCTGGAACCGACTTGTCCTTCCCATGGATTCTGAATGTACTTAATTTAAAAGCCTTTGATTTTTACAAAGTGATTGAAAGTTTTATCAAAGTGGAAACCAACCTGACAAGAGAAATGATTAAACATTTAGAAAGATGTGAGCATCGAATCATGGAATCCCTTGCATGGCTTTCAGTAAGTGACTAGCTAAATAACTGAAGGTATTCATATGTACATGGCTAACTACCTGTTAGTGAGAAGTTATTTATTTAATGAATAATCTGTGTCTAGCCTACGAATCAAGTGCAGTGTAAGAATGGATTTAGTGTGAGTGCGTGTGCATTCATAAGTGTGAATGCAGGTGTGTGAATTACTTATTTTTCTGCTGAGAACAACACCAGGCCGGTTGACCTGCTGCCTATCCTAGACCATCATCTAGTGTGTTTGTTTAGGAGCAAGTTTTCACAAAGCTTGGCACATTAAGTTGAACTCTTACAAAAGAAGTATTGAGGTGATTTTTAAAAATCCAAATGTTTTCTTGATAATATAGTTATATTTTTCAACAAAATTAGAAGTCTTATATTATGTATTTTCTGTTTTCTTTTTGATCATTTTGCCATAGTCTTAAAGATAATAATATAAAGTTCACATTATTGTTTGATCCTAGGTATTGTTTCATAGCATCATAGGAATGGAAACCCTGTGCTGTAGGCATTTTAGTTATAGCATAGAAGCTACTGATAAAGCTTTTGTTTTAGTAAAGGAAGTATTTCCTAAGTAGTAATTATAAGATACTTCCCTAAAGCACTGTTACATTCTTCAAGTATGTTTTACTGAATAATACCTTGTGATTCACCAGCTTTGCAAATTTTAAAATAATAATTTAAAATGTGTAGCATGCTAAGCATATTTAGTTTGGACTTCAATATGAAATGAATTTCAAGTTTTGGAGCATCTCTAGTTTGGGATTTTGGATTATGAATTCTCAACCAGTGAGAGTCTATGCAAATGCTTTTATTTTTCATATGTTGTTAATGTCTGAATTGTATATTATGTTTTAAATTATAAAATGATGAGATTGGTAGTGGATAACTTGTGAAGATAAGTCATGCCATGCAAATATGATACTGTGTGTTTTTCCTGTGAGAATGATGGCCATTGTGTTGGAAAGTTTAGCTTCACAGACTTTTTTAAAAATCTGAAAAATAATACACACACACAGGAAAATAGAAATTTCAGGTGACAGTTGTATGAGGTTTTCATAAATTGAGTGTATCCATGTAATGAACAGCCAGGTCAAGACCCACAGCAAGTTATCATAGACTTTTGATTCTGTACCTCTAAAAATTTATCTCATTAGCCCTGAAACCTGCTGGGATTGTATTCACGTTGTGTCGTTGACTGAGGGAGGGAGGAAAAATCAAATGAAGTAATAACTATTTTCATCTTCTCTAAAATATGTGGGCATGTACTGGGGATTGAACCCAGACCACAGAGCCTCTCCTTTGGTCCAGCTCCTTTCTATACTGTAGCTTCCTCAGCTGATGTCCTATGGTCCTGGCATCTGCAACATCCTCTATTCTTCGTGGTAATGTAGGCTTCACTTTCACAGCTTCATATATTAGTCTGTCAGGGCCTATTTGTAACTGAGAGCCAAGTGTTCAAAAATATGAGAATATGTGAGGCATTTTAAACCATAGTATGTCTGTTATGATCCAAAAACAATTAAGGAATTGTCTGTATTTTTAAATTATCTTATTTTATGTACATTGGTGTTTTGCCTTCACGTATGTATGTGTGAGGGTGTTAGATCCCCTGGAACAGGAGGTGCAGAGAGTTATGAGCTGTCATATAGGTGCTGGGAATTGAACCTGCCTTCTCTGGAAGAGTAGTCAGTGTTTTTAACTGCTAAACCATCTCTTCAATACCCTGTTTACTTTATTTTTAATGTAGGTTTTAAAAAAAGATTTATTTATTTTTACTTTATCTGTATTACTGTTTCTTTGCACACTTGCTTATATTTGTACCACATGCATGTCTGTTGTAACCCCTGAAACTGGGGGTACTTGTGAGGTACCATGTAGGTGCTAGGAATCAAACTCAGGTCCTCCACAAGAGCAGCAAGTGCTCCTAATTGCTGATCCTAAGAGTTTTCAGTTTAAGCCATACAGTCACATTTATTTCTCTTAGTACAGGGGATTTGAAAGGGTTTTCTCTCTGCCCCTTTAATTTACCATTTACCTTATTTTAATGGTTCTCTCTCTCTCTCTCTCTCTCTCTCTCTCTCTCTCTCTCTCTCTCTGGTAACATATCTACAGTCATGCTTCCTTTACAGTCTTACTGTGTTTATTACCTGTAATGTCTACCAGTATTTATTATCTTCATATCTCATTGGGTGACTTCATATGTCTAAAGTACTAAGCACAGTATGTGGCATGGTGTTATCAGATGTAGTAGTTAATTGTATAAGGCTGAGTAAGAGACAGAGGGAGTCAACTTCCAATGAAATTCAGGTTTCCGGTTTGTATAACCAAGTGGATGATAGTGTCATTTAAGAAAATAGATAACCTGAATTGAATGTAATTTTCTTGAGGATAAACTTTAATTTATTATATTGAGTTTAATGTATATTGATACATTAAAAATGAGGTGTCAGTTGAATATATGTATTGAGTTAAGGAAAGAATCTTAAGCTAGGAACATGGATTTGAGAGCTACCACACATATATTAAACATCAGTATTTTCTGGCAGGTTATCTTGTGCTGGTCAGTTTGGTAACCGTCTCTTAGAATATCATTATATTTTCAAAAGATTAATGATTGCATTCACATTGTAGTCTATCAAGTGGTAATATTCGAGACAAGGAAATGAATACTCAGAGAAGTTTGGTATGTTTCTCCAGGTCATACAAGCTAAGTGTCAGAGCTATCATTTGAATCCTGATGTGCTTTGTCCAAAGCTTTGGATACTAGTTAATGTTACCTAAGGGGAGAATGTAATTTGGGGAAAACAGGACTGCAGGTAGAACCCCAAGGAGTTCTTCTAACATTGAACGGATGCACAGAAAAGAGACTGTTTTGCTCATAAAGAAAGTGAAATAGAGCAGCCAATGAGAGAGGAGAAAAAACAGCATGAATGAGATGTTGCAAAGTCTGAAGAATACTTGCCCGTTTCAGATACGATGGAAGCAACCAGTAAACCAAAGATTCTAGCAACAAATAAGTCAGTAGTCGTAATAACAAGGACTTTTAGATGAAGTAGTGAGGGGAGGATGAGATGTGAACACGAGACGGAGAAGTGGTAACAATGACCAAGAGTCCAGAGAACAGAAGTAGCATACCGCGGTGGTAGGGCCAACTCTGGAGAGATTCTCTTTAAAATAGAAGAGAGACATAAATGTTATGGAAAAGAATCCCTACCAGTCTTTTCTGTTGCTAAGAAGTAGTTTAGTGCAAATGCTTATTTTTATTTTGCTCATGATTTTTGTGAGATGGGCTTTGGGGATAGCTTTCCAGGTTTCTCTCTGACCCTGTGATATCAACAGCCTGGGGCCAGTAGATCTACTTCCAAGATTCTCTTCACTGCCAAGTGTAGACTTTATTGACTCTCACTTGCTTTTTGCTTTTTCTTCCTCACTTCCCCATCTTGCCCTATGGTCTAATACGAAAGCTGTGCTTCCTCAAACCATTTTGGCTTTAGGGTAGGGCACTTCAGACATAGAAGTTGGGTTCCAAAAGGCCTCTAAGAGGACTATATGTGGAAATTACCTTCTGCTGGTCAGAGCAGACACAGTGGACTAGGTAGTGGTGGCACACACCTTTAATCTCAGAAGTCAGGAGGCAGAAGCAGGTGAATCTATGTGAGTTCAAGGCCAGTATGATCTACAGAGTGAGTTCCAGGACAGCCAGAGATACACAAAGAAAAACCAAAAACAAACAAAGTAAACAAACAAAACAGTCCCAGTGGTTGCCAGATTGGGGGGATTGGGGAAATAGATCTCACCTCCTGTTAGGGAGAGACAAAGTCACATTTCAGAAGAGCATGTGGGTTTCCTAATAGTTCTGTGGCAAAAGGGAAGAATGAGAAACACTGCAAGTAAGGTAGCTTGTGGTATGCCCTGGCAGGAAACTGAGGAAGTCTCCAATGAATGGCTTTTGAATTTTTTATTTATTTCATAAAATGGAGCTGAGGTGGTTTACTGAGGGTGAGGTGGAGAAGATGAAGTGGCAGTTAGCAATTGGAGGAGACTGGTTGTGACTTGCAGTGGTTACTGTGGGACCTGATGGAGAGAGTGGACTGGTGAAGGGTAAAAGAATCGCCCTGCAGAATTCTAGGCAATTTTGAGGTCAGAAACTATTCATCTGTTGTTCCGTCACAGTTCTGTATGATGACATTCTTTCCCCAGATCATTGTGCAGCCTTCTATAAGATTAGAAAAGGTGTATTACTAGGTGCAGTCAGGCGTTAGAACATAGCCAGGTAGACATAGTAAAGCAGTAGTGGGGCAGGAACTACCTCTCCCAAGGCTGGGCAACTGTAAACTAAGCAGACTAAGCCTCTCTCCCCTTTTATATTCCCTCTAGTGCTGGGATTAAAGGCATGACTCCCTCGTACTGGGATTAAAATCCACCACCTGGATCTGTTTCTGCATTGATCTTGTGTAGCCCAGGGTGTCCTTGAACTCACAGAGATCTATCTGCCTCTGTCTCCGAGTTCTGGGATTAAAGATGTATGTCACCATTACCTGGCCTCTAGTGGCTTTAGTTTTGTAGTTTTGCAAGATTTATTTATTAAAATACAAATAACACACTACTGCATCTTACTCTACCCTCTCCTCTTCTTGGAAAGGAGTGTAGTTGTCTTATCATTATAGATGGTTTCTATAACTGTACCTTCAAGCTTATTGGTGTTTTTCTTCTGAAGTATTTGACCTGCTGTTAATTCCATGTGCATATTAGATGCTATGTTTTTTCAACTCTAGAAATTTTCATTTGGTTTCCTTTTATATCTCTTTAACAGATTTATGCTTCTTTGCCTTCTTGGACACATGGGACATAGGTTTTAAACTTTTAAAAATATTCCTGCTAATTCTAATGTCTGTTTCTTTTTAGAGGTGTTTCTATAGACTAATACTCTTTTTTTCTAACCACCTTTTTTTTTGCCTCTTGTTTTTTTTTTTTTTTTTTTTTAGTTAGGTTTTAAGTATTATGAATTTTCCTTACTGGGTCCTGTCTATTTTCATATTCTTTTTAATATTCTTGAGTTGTACTTTGGGACACATTTAAATTGTTTGTAAATATTTTGATTTTAAAAAAATCCACCTCCCTACTTTTACTTTTGTTTTTTCTTACTCCAGGAACTTTTTATTCATTCAAGCAGTACTCTTTATACCTAATTTTCCCCACTACCCAAGCAATGTTCTCTTGAGTACTTTGCCTAATGCTTATAGATAGATCCCAAGCTTGTCCACTGTGGTTTGTAGCAATCAGAATTTGTGAGCCCCTCACAACTAGGGCTTTGTTCCCTCCTAGGGCTCCCTGTTAGTACTGGGTAGTTAAATCTTGGGTGTGTACTGTTTGTGACCCAGCTAAAGTGGGTCTGCACAGACCTCTGAAGCTCTCCCGTTCTGTTAATTCTGCCACCTCAGCATTGTTGGTTTCTGTGTGTTGGGGACCAGTGGGTTCCATTTCCGTTCTTTTCTGTGTTGTGGCCTGGATACTTTCTATGCAGTAAGCTACAGCAATGACGGCTCAACATGCACATTGAGTTGGGTCTTGGTCCTGTTGTTTAACACTTTAAAACTATTGGTTTATTTATCTTGTCCAGTTGTATAATTGTTTTTAAAAATTCTGGTTCCTGTTTCTTTATCAGGGCTGTCAGCTTCTAAATGTAGGTCTCCATGATTGATGAAATATCTTTAAATTTGAAGTCTAAGTCCCTGAGGAATGTTTAGGACAGTGTTCCTGTTTTCCTGCGATCTGGAACGTGGCTCTCTCTGTGGGGACACAGAAGTACTCGTTGTTCATTGTCTCCTAAGACATTTTAGAAAATCATAAGAAAGTTGTTTCCTGTAAATTGGTCAAACATGGCTGACTCATTACTTTGAATTCTGTTCGGTCACAGATGCAAGCAAGTTTCCTCATGCAGTTTCACTATTTCAAATGGTAGATGACGATCATATTACACACTGCACTGTGGTAGTGAGTCACTCAGGCCTTTTGAATCCTGAATTGGTGACACTCATAAACAGATTTCTAAGATGCTTTGGTATCCTTTTGAAATGTCAAACTTGACAGGAAGTGAACACAAAAGGGAGAAAAGCCTGGGACTCTGTAAAAGCCAAGAAAGGATCTGTGTTGTGTATTTCCCTGGGGAAACGTTAACCTCCAGAGCACTCTGCACAAAGGGTTCGGCGCTCATCCTCAGACAATGTGCTGGCTCTTTTTTTTTTTTTAAGTTTTTTTTAAAAGTTACAGTTTACAAAGAACCATATCTTACAGGAAGACAGTTGAATTGTAAGATAATGATTATTGAGTTTACTAGTTTTTGAAAATATGGGTTTAGACAATGAAACAATGCAGGCCATACAATTACATAATAATAGGTAACTATAATGAAAATCTTTTGTGTTGATTTTTTTTATCCTTCAAACCAGTTCTTTCTGAAAACATAACTAAGGCTTTAACCCTTCTTACCATGATCCAGTTTATCCTTAATATCACACTTTTAGTTTCCACAATTAACTAGTTCTTTCCTGGGTGATGTGGGAGATGTGGCTTCATAGTCAAAGTTGAAAATATTTATTTTATTCAGAATACAATTTGATAATGACTGATGCAGGTTCTTGCATTTCTGAAAAAGAAAATACTGTGGAGAAGTACATAGTTACAGCAGAAAACAGAGTTTATCAAAGGCCTTGAGGTAAGGACTTGGAAGCAGGCTGGGGGAAAGAGAAAGCTTAGCAAGTTGGTGACCTCATGGTGTAAAATGTTTGGGGCTTTGATGTTACCTTGGGGTGGGCTTTTGGCTCATTTCATAGCATGAACTTTCCATGAATTCTCTATTATAATGTCATTCTACATATAACTTCATATGTTGCTGGTATGATCAACATCTAGCATCTAGTGAGTCCTCGGTTACTCTGAGTGCCCTGTGCCTTCAACACTGGCACTGGTTAGTTCAGCCAGCCTTGAGTAGAGTAGGGGCATTGCTATCTTGGCCTTTCCCCCTGTGTGTGTGCTATGAGGCCTTCTGGGCCTTCACCCTCTGCCCTGCTTTATTATCTGGTATCACATTGGCTTCCCAATATCACTAGTTTAAAATTTTCCCTTTGTGTGTGTGTGTGCGCGCGAGCGTGCTTGCAATGTAGAGCACTGTAATTTCTCGGAAAACACTTTACTGTGTCTCTCACGTGCTTATTTTGAAAATCTGGGTTTTGTTTTTACATCATAGTAACCGTTTTGAAAGGTATCTTGTGCTGCCTTCTACCTTCTACTTTATTACAAATTAATCTTTTTAAGTTTGTTCATGCCTTGTTTCTATACAAGAACCTGCAGTACCTTCTATTGCCTTACAGAAAAACTTAGCCTTTTTGCAGGGGCTATAATAGTTTGACTGTCGTATCATAACCCTTCTCTCTAGCCTACTTAGCCACAGAGTTCTTTCATCTTTGAAATAGACCAAATAAATAGTCTACTTCACTGGGAGGTGGAATGTCTGATGTAAGATATGGGATCAGAAAACTTAAATTTTAGGTCCTAGTTCTTCCATGTACAATCCAATGTCTTTTTTTTCCTTTGTAAATTGATGCATACATTTTAATTTTTTCATTGTTCATTTTATTTGATGGTTGGTAGTGCTGGGAATGGAACCTAGAATCTTAAGATAAAAAAAAAAAACATATTTTACTAGTTCAGACAGGCAAAGAGATTCAAGTCCTTCTACTACAAAACATATTATTTTTAGAAAATTATGTAAAGGTTCATAATTATTTATCACTATTGAATATGAATCCATATTCTTTTGAATTTCATCATAGTTTATAAATGATTAAATAAAACTTCTTTTTTTAAAAAGATAATACAGAGGTCTCAATTTTTTGTTCTTTGGTTCCATTCTTATTTTTTTTTTTTTTGAGAAGGGCGTGATAGTCTCCACATCATCTATTTTGAAAGAACTGTAATTGCCCAAGTGAAATAAATATGACATGAGAAACAGCCCCAAGCCTCCAAGGAGCTTGTGATCTAGTAGAGAAGTGAATTACTATGCTGTGCTGTGCTGTGCCGTGGAAAAGAAAAAAGAAAAATAAATGGACAAGAGTCGAAATAGCAATTGCACTTGGATGAGAAGAGACTTGCAATGGTTTTGGAAATGTGCAATGACAGATGAATGTGAAAGTAGTCCTAAAAGTTGTGTCACACCCAGCACTCAACAGGTGCAGCAGCAGCTTGTCTTACGAGTTTCAGTCATGCCTGGGCTACAGAGGGAAGCCATGTCTTAGAAACAAACTGAAAATGCACCAAGAAAACCCTCCCCAAATTACTCTTGACAAAAATGAAAAACTAGCCCTCTTAGTAAAGGAGGTATTTTATAAAAGGGAGTACATCAGGGAACTATGTACTAGCTTTGTGTGGTGTTGGGGCTGGGAGAATTCTTGAGACAGAGTGCATTCTTCCTTTCTTCTTTAGTAAGGCATATTTTAGTACTTTTTTTCGAGCCAAAGATACCATTGTAGATATTATTATGTTAATGGACTGCAGTCCTCATTTGCTTTTTTAGAATGTTACGGTTTAAATGTTTTTCTTAGATTTATTTGTTTTTTTTTTTTTTTGTTTTGTTTTGTTTTGTTTTGTTTTTTCGAGACAGGGTTTCCCTGTAGTTTCTAGAGCCTGTCCTGGAACTAGCTCTTGTAGACCAGGCTGGCCTCGAACTCAGAGATCCGCCTGCCTCTGCCTCCCGAGTGCTGGGATTAAAGGCGTGCGCCACCACCGCCCGGCCTAGATTTATTTGTTTTATGTCATGTGTGGTGTTATGCTTACATGTGTGTATACCAGTTGTGTGTCCGGTGCCTGTGGAGATCAGAAGAAGATACCACATCCTCTGGATTTGAAATTATGGCTATTGTGAGCCACCATGTGGGTGTTGGAATGTTAACTGGGTCTTCAATAAGAGTATCTGGTGCTCTGTGCGAGTGAACAAGCTCTCCAGCCCCAAATGTTGTTCTTTTTTAGCCAGTGCTTTTCCTCTACTTGTCCTCTTCTCACAGATGAGTTGTTTTTGTTTTGTTTTGTTTTGTTTAAATATAAACTCCTTGGCCTATTATCTCAGGATTTTTATTAACTAACTTTTATTTAAAATTAACCCATAATTCTTATCTGTGTTAACCACATGGCTTTGTACCTTTTATCAGTGAGGAATTCTCATCTTGCGTTCCACAGATGGCTTGTTATTTCTCATTGTTTTATTGTCTTACTATTGGCAGAATTCTGGGGGTTAAAACCTGAGCTCTGGAAACCCCAACAAGCTACGCTTGGTCACTTGTCTCCAATAAACAAATAAGAGATGAGTAATAGTAAAACACAAAGGAAGACAAATTATTCTGTGTGGCACCTGGGGAAGAGGGACAAATGGGGTTCTGTTACGGCCAAGTCTATCTTGTTTGGGTCCTGAAACAAGGTCCAAGAGGCTTGCCTAACTCAGCAGTCTTCTTCAAGGTGTAGTCCCACTCATCAACTTGGTTTATTGTTAAGTTGTCAAGACTATGTAAGATTTCTTTGAAGAAGGCAAGTGCCTCCTCTTCCTGATACAACGATTCAACCTTTCCTTCCTTCAGTCTGGAATTCCTAGGAAATTTTAATTTGAGTTCCATTGTTTCAGTAGTTTGATAGTCAGAGACGGGCATGAGTGTCTGTTTTTAGAATGTCTCTTTTGCTGTGACAGTTATATTACCAGTCTATAAGAAGCTACCTTTAAGAAAGGCAGTGATGGTGCAAGAATTTAATCCTAAGGATTAAATATATAGGAGGCAGAGACAGGTTGATCTCTATGACTTCAAGAATTCCAAGACAACCAGGGCAATCCTGTCTCCAAACACCCCCTCCAAAAAAAGAGGTTGCCAGTAGCTTCCTCTCCTAAGCTAATTAAATCTCTAATGTACTATTGTACATACCCTTTGTTCTCTAAGATATGTGACAAACTTTGACAGTATGTTTTTCCATGTTAAGGACTGTTTTTTTGGTAGTGCATTTCAAACTAATGAACATAGGAACTATCTGGAGATCTTTAAACATACAGATTCTTCTTAAGGAGGACTGGGTGGGTCAAGACTCAGGATTTTCAACAAATCCCTCCTGCTGTTCATGCCTAGGTCACCCTCTGGGGTAGCAAGATCCTTCCTTCCTCTTTTCCTCCCTCTCTCCCTTCTTTCTTTTCTTTGTTCCTTCTTTCAAATTTAATTTTTTAATGTTTTTTTTTGTGGTTTGTTTTTGTTTTGAGATAGAGTTTCTCTATGTAACCTCCCTGGTTGTTCTGGAACTTACTCTGTAGACCAGGCTGTCCTCCAACTCAGAGATCCTCCTGCCTCTGTCTTCCGAGTGCTGGGATTAAAGGCGTGTGCTATGATCACCCTACTTAAATAAATTTCTATTAGAGGATTTTTTTTGTAAAGATTCATTTATTTATTTATTATGTATACAACATTCCTTCCCTGTATGCTTGCATGCCAGAAGAGGGCACCGGATTTCATTATAGATGGTTGTGAGCCACCATGTGGTTGCTGGGAATTGAACTCAGGACCTCTGGAAGAACAGTCAGTGCTCTTAACCTCTGAGCCATCTCTCCAGCCCTTATTAGAGGATTTTTACAATGTATTTTTATCATAGTCACCTTCACTCCTCCCCCCACCTTTTCCCAGATCCACTTTCCACCTCTCCTCCTCCCCCTCCCCCGCTTCCCAAGTAGTCGTCCTCCTCTAAAGTAACCTATTGGGTCTATATAGTCATGGGTATGGGGCTACCCGTGGAGCATGACCAGCCTACCAGAGGCTAAATCTCTAAAGGAAATGGACTGTTCCTCTCCCAGAAGTCATTAATTGTTAATATCTCCTTAGTAGGGGTAGAGGTTCATGAGCCCTTTCCCACTCTATAGAGTAGCAGGATACTTGATGACTGATTTCAGATGAACTTAAATTCTTAAAGGACTTTCAGGTAAGATTCTGTTGGTTCTCTAAAGGCAAAAAGAAAATGTAGTCATAGCCGGGCGGTGATGGCGCACGCCTTTAATCCCAGCACTCGGGAGGCAGAGGCAGGCGGATCTCTGTGAGTTCGAGACCAGCCTGGTCTACAAGAGCTAGTTCCAGGACAGGCTCCAAAGCTACAGAGAAACCCTGTCTCGAAAAACAAAAAAACAAAACAAAACAAAACAAAAAAAAAAAAAAACAAAAAAAAAGAAAATGTAGTCATGATTCTTAGTTTGCCTGTGAGGAAAGAGACATTGAACATAGACGTTCCACATTTATTAACCAGCTTCAGTGTTCTGTTCATCAAGAATGTTTGCCTATTGTAATTTTCATAATAATCATATGAGTTGACGATAAGTATTCTTACCATCCTCTAAATGTGGGAACTGGTTCGGAAAGGTTAAATAATGTCTATCAGGTCACCCAGTTGGTATTTGAAACCAAGTTGTCTTGACTGTAAATTCCATTTTCTAGTAAAGTGCTCTGTTGCTTTACCAGGTTATTTTGTTAAGTCATTCACGATTCTTTTATTCCATGACAATGGATAATGTGTGTTCAGACACTGAATGTGACAAAGAACAATATACCTACTACACTCTAAAGAAAATGCTAGAGAGAATTAAAATATGTAGATCTTCAGTAGAAATACAGATAAAATTGAAGATAGCATAGTGAATAATTACTTTATTATTTAAATGATTATCCATTGAGGTATGCATATATGACCACTTTAGAAGAGCTCAAACAGAAGGTCAATTTAATAATTGTGCATAGTTAATAAAGAACTAAAGATGTTTATATAAGGTTCTCTACATTACAAAATATGTTCAAAAAGGAAACCTAAAGAAAGGAGAACAACTGTTGTAAATCAGTAGAAATCTTTTTTATAAATGCTTTTTGAAAGCCTAAACCCTGTTAAAGACCTGATTATGGTGTTTTTGTTTTTGTTTTCCAAGACAGGGTTTCTTTGTGTAACCCTGTCTGTCCTGGAACTCACTCTGTAGACCAGGCTGGCCTTGAATTCAGAGATCTCGTGCCTCTGCCTAAGGAGTGCAGGGGATTAAAGGTATGCACCACTGCCTCCTTGCTCTGATTATGGTTTTGAACATAATATGTTTTCCATGTCTAAATCTTTGTTTAAATGATTTCTAATACTTGACTCAAGTCTTTTCTCCATGTGTTTGTCTCCTTTAACACATGGGCACTGTGAATTGCTGGATTTCACTATGGATAAATATAATTTGTCTATTTACCTTGTCCTTCTCCACCACACCATCCAAACAAAATATATTACCTATCCTCTTAGTTTGTGCATTGGCTTAAAGTACTAAACAAATTAAGAAATTTAAAAAAATCCAAGGCAAGATGTAGTAATGTACACCTTTGATCTCAATACTCAGGAGGCAGCCTGGTCACTATATACTGAGTTTCAAGCCAGCTAGAGCTACATAGTAAGATCCTGTCTCGAAAAATAAAAACCAGTCAACTGGTCAATCAATATAGCTGTTTAAAAATGCATTTTAATAACATGTGAAACCTTGGTTTAGGAAGCAGCGCTTAGGGGGAAAAATCAGTCACATATCTTTGAATTATCCTGATCTTCATATAGACCAGCATCAAAATGATGCTCCCCCAACCCCCACATAAAATAGTCAATGTAGGAACAGTAAGAGGCAATGTGTACAGGCACTGTAAAAGGGTGCCTGTGTGTGTAAATTTATTTACTTCTTAGAGCTTTTGAAGTAGGAGCTCCTGCTTTCATAGGTGAAGAAACCAAGACACAGAGTAGTTGGGAAACACAACCTAAGGCTCTGGCTGTGGTCTCCTCCCAACTTCTGTGCCACCTTTCCACGTGATTAGTCACATGATGGTTAGCATATGGGTCATAGTGATAGATTTCTTTCCTTGTATGCTTTTGCTTGCCTCTTGCTGTTTCCATCACAGGCGCCTGGGATTTGGGCTGCTAGACTTCATTTACTCATGGAAGCCTTGAGGAGTAAACCCTGAGATTTTTTTAAAGCAAATCATGGCTCACTCTATTAAGTTTTCTATTTTGTAAGTGGAGATATACTAAGCTTCAGAACTTTTGTGAGGGATAATGAATCAGACTTTATGCAAAGGATATTGAAAAATACCACACCTAATTGTGATTTCCTTTGCTTTATTCTCTTTCCTTACCTATGCAGTGATTTAAGAAGAACAACTGGGGACACAGAAGTCTGGGATTGCTTATTCTAGCTTGCTTCCCCACTTTGAGAACTTTTCTTTCTCTGCTTCCTCCACCCTGTGGCCTTCTCCAAGTAGTAAATATTCCGGGGTGTAGGGGAGGTCATTGAGTCCCAGCTTCGTTACATGTGGCCACTCTTAGCTGTTACATGGCAGTTAGAATTTATTAGATTACTTTGCTTATGATTCATGTCAGTAATTGCCCCAGGGCAGTGCTAGTTTATTGTTGAAGTACAAAAAGGACAAGAGACAACCATAGAATGGTTAAGAAGTGTCTTCTGTCCTTTACCCGTGGGATGGAAGTATAACTTCTCTAATTTAGAAGTTCATTATGGGTCATACAGTTCCGAAATCTCTACGTTCAACTTGCCATTTCTTAGCTAGTATAGTGAGGATAGAGTTCTGGATGCGCAAGCAAAAGAGAAATCTCTTATGAAACATTTATCTTAGCTGGGTAGTCTCAGGGTTTTCCAGCAGAGTAAGACAGTCGTGAGTAAGAGGCAATAAAACAAGTTGGTTGTCTCTAAGTCATCGCAGCTGCATTTCTATTTGTGAAGCAGCACAGCTTCTGTCGCTTCTCTTTTCTGAACCTTTATGACCTGGCTATCCCTCTGGGCCCTGCAGTCCAGTCTCTTCAACATGTGTGTTTATGGCACTTGAATATATGTTCTTTAAATTTACTTAATGGTTTTTAAAGTTTCCTAGTTTTGTGTAAAAATAATCAACTATCAGAAGTTGTTCTGTTTTGTTTTGATTTCCCTGTATTGCTAGAAGTGATAGAGGTACAGCTCAGTGAGTAAGGCGCTCACCTCCAGGGTGACAGCTTGCGTGTAGTCTCTCGTACCCGCGTGGTGAAGGAAGAGAGTCAACTTCCACGGGTGTGTGCATGCTCTCCCCACACCCCAGCACAATAAAACAAATCTAATTTAAAAGTTAATAAACAAAACAGTGGTGATGAAATGTAGAACAGAAAATAGGTTTGTTTCTTACTCTTCTGGATTTTTGAAATCATTATTGCTAAATTTTAGGTGATGTTTTTAGGTGCTTTTTGTTTGTTTGTTTTTTTATCTTTCATTAAAATACAACAGAGAAGCTAGGCGTGGTGTATATCTGTAACCTAAGCATTTAAAAGGCTGAGGCAGGAGAGTAGTATTGAGTTCCAGAATAGCCACTGTTAGGTAGAACTCAGGGCTGGACATGCATCGCAAGATAGAATACTTGTTTAACATGCCCAAGACCCAAGGTTTGTTTCTTATCTAAAGAAAAAAAAATTGTATAAAACAAAATTTCTCTGTAAGATTTTTATTATACTCTTTTATGTTTTCTTTTTTTAAAAAAATCTAACAGATTATTGCTTTTTTTTCTCCTGGAACTAGCTCTTGTAGACCAGGTTGGCAGAGATCCGCCTGCCTCTGCCTTCCGAGTGCTGGGATTAAAGGCATAGGCCACCACCACCCAGCTCAGATTATTGTTTTTTAAATTACAATATGTAATCAAAATACAATACTTTTATTTTTGGAACTGTAATGCTTGGCCATTTTATTGTTACGCTTTAGCATATTAGATAATTTGGGATATTTTCCTTTTCATATTAAGAAATGCTAGTTTTTAAATTCACTGTTTTTATTTTGATTTTTTTTTCTGTAAGCATTGAAATGAGAGCGTCAGAGGAAGGACTAAAGGATAGGAGTCTGGATTCATTTGTTCCTGAAAATAGCTTTTGCTCTATCTTTCCGGATTGGACATTTGTTAGCACTATGTGCTTGTGGAGCAGTATCAGGTTCATCTGATTTGTACGTTTAACAAATTCTTCTGAAAGCAAACTTTTCTACAGTTAAATTCAAATGAAAGACAATGGCTCCATGCTTGTGGAGACCGAAGGTAGCATGGCATGCAAATGTGTTCTCCCTGGCCTTTGCAACTATCCTCTTTTCCCTTTTTTAAATTTATTTTTTAAAAAAAAATCTTATTGTTTTTATTTGCTTGGTAGCTATAATTGTACTCAATTGTATGTGTTTTAGTCTCTTTTGATCTGAAGAAGGTCCTATAAAGTATAGCCCAATTTTGAAGTCAGTCATTTTAGCCACCAGCAGAAATTACATGAGTGACTTTAGCTAAGTGGTATAATTTTAGTGCTAAGTGTAAGCAGCCATTTTTAGTTAAATCGACTCCTGTTCTCTTCATCAGGTGTTATACCTTTCCTCTGAGCAGCCTACAATTTTGTTCAGGGTGAATATTTTATTGTTCATATTACATAAAAGTTTCTAAATTTTAAAATACTACACATATTATAGTTTTGAGACATTGATCTTTATGTTTTAAAGTATGAGCTAATACTGATGTAAAATTAGTTGTAAAAGTATCCTTTCTTTAAAAGATTATTTTTGAAGATTATATTGTTTATAATGAAAAGATTTATGAAAGAATCCTTTGGTTTTGCCAAAGGCTTTTGATAGCACGACTTTCCATGTGTAACTTAGACTGCTCCTCCTTTTCTCCCCTCCTTTCCCCCTCCTTTTGTTCGTATCCAGCTAACCTTCTTTTCTATACTTGTTTCCAGTTCAAACTAACAGACTTCTGACCACATATTTCTTCTTCCTCTGTCCCCGGGTCTTATAGAACAACAAGAATGAAACAAATTCTCACACAAGCACACATTATACAGGACAGACTCTGGGATCTCACACCGTCACGTGGAAAGGAACAATGGAAGTAGAGGAATTACTTCATTTTCCAGGATAAAAATGAAATGGTGGTGTTTTGATGGCTGTAACAGCGCATAATAGACCACAATTCTAAGAACACACACAGAAGAGTGCTTGCTGCACTAGGGGAGCTTTAGCTTCTAAGCAAATACAAGAGTTGTCAATAACTGGAAGAAATTTCTGGAGTACAAGCCGGCATTTATCAGATTATCTGGGGGTCTTGTCAAAACACAGATTATGGATTGTTGGGCAGAACCTCAAAGTTTTCCGGTTGAAGTTCAAGAATTTTTTATTTTACCATGTTTCTAGATATTGCTGTTAGTGGTCTGAGAACAATGAAGTCCTTGGCCCCTTTCCCCAGAGAGCCTTGCTAGTCCCTCAGGAGCTTTAAAGTGCACTTGCCCCTGTGCTGCTAAATCAGAAGTGTGCAGAATTTGGGCTGAAGCCTAGTTCTATTGTGCAGTGCATAATCTACACAAATATAAATTGTTCTAATCTAACTGTGGGAAATGTCCTCATAAACCCATTGCAAGTTACGAGTTTGATACCTTTAACCCGAAAACTTGTTTGGCCTGTCATCAAGTGGCTACTGGGACACTTGTGACTCTGCTGTTGCTTAGTATTGAAGAAATATCATGGGACATGTTCCTCGCCCAAGAAAAGATAAAAATTCAGTTTGAAGTATGGTTTCTATGTAATGAGTACTTAATTATAAGGAGTATACATTTGGTCAAAAATCAGTTAAAACCAGGTGGTGGTGGTGCATGCCTTTGATCTGAGCACTTGGGAGGCAGAGGCAGGTGGATTTTTGTGAGTTCGAGGCCAGCATAATCTAAAAAGTGAGTCCCAGGACAGCCAGGGCTACCCAGAACACCCCTCACTAAAAAACAAAGCAGGACACAGAAGAAAGTGACTGACAAACTGCCAATATAGGTGGAACTGTCTTTGAAATGTCCTGCTTCACGGAAAAATCTGCTGGATACCAGTAGGCTGAAGATGGATGCCCCAATGAACAGAAAAACTTGACTGTCCAGGCAGCGAGATGTCTCTGTCAATTCTAGAGTTTTGGAAGTTGCTTACAATGTACTTCCTGTTTACTTAAACATTATATCCTTCAGGAGTCTTTGATGGAGTTGAAGAATTTATCGTTATAGTTTTCCTTAGTTATGAAAAAAGATAAAGTTGATATAAATATTGTAACTGTAATTTTTGCTTGGTAACTATTTTGTTATATGTAATTTTACTATGTTAAAGTTAAAGCCTTCCTTTTTGTTTAAACACAAAAGGGGAAATGGTTGGGTAGGCAGGGAAAACTGGACTAAATGCAGGGAGAAGGAAGGCAGAGAGAGAGAGAGGGAGAGAGACATGCCATGGAGCTGCCAGCGGAGATAGATGTGCTGAAACTTTACTGGTAGGCCACGGCATCGTGGTGATATACAGATTAATAGAAATGGGTTAAACTAATATGTAAGAGTTAGCCAATAAGGAATTAGAGCTAATGGGCCAGTGATTTAATTAACATAGTTTCTGTGTGGTTATTTTGGTTCTGGGTGGCCTGGATGAACAAGTGACCTCCTCCCACAAATAAAAATAAAAAAATAAAAATCAGAGTTAAGTTAATGAGAAGTTAAAAATTAATTATTTGTGGAAAATGAAATGCAGGTCATCACTGCAATTTTCATCAAGAATACTAGATATTTGATAGTCTAGTATTCTTTATCATACACGAGCACAGTTTTCAGAAGTTATTAGAGAATATACTTTAGAAAAATGAGAGAGACCCAAAGCAGAGGATATTCTGGACCTTAAGAAAAGTGAAACTGTCATAGTCTAGGAAAAGAGAAAAAAGGAAAAAGGAAGGATGTAGTAAGTCTAGGAAATAAATGATCCAGGTGAGAACAAGGCAATAAACATGAGGGATGTGCACATCACACAGGAACAGTCTTGCTCTCTGCCTTTAGGAGGGTTCCAGGGACCCAACTTAGGTGTAAAAGCATGGCAAACTTTCTAACCCAATTAACCAACATGCAGCCCTTAAAATGTTTGCTTATTTGTTTGTTTTAAGCAGTTGTTTGACCTTACCTAGATGGTAAAGATTTAACAAGTACAGTGTTAAACTGGTGAATCAAATAGTAAGAGTTAAGGTTGTAACTGCTAGAATTGAATTCTTGGGCTGGAAAGATGGCTAATAAGTTAAGACCACTGACTGCCTCTTCCAAAGGTCCTGAGTTCAAGTCCTAGCAACCACATGGTAGTTTATAATCCTCTATAACGAGATTTGGCGCCCTCTTCTGGCATGCAGGTAGAACACTGTATATGTAATAAATAAATCTTAAAATAAAGAAAAAAATATTTTTAAAAATTAAATTCTTAATGTCAGTATCATATTGACCAAAGAAAATCTGACTTTGTTTTTTTGAGACTTTAGACAGTTAAGTGTGCCACCACTGGGAGGGGACAAAACTAACTTTGTGTGTGTGTGTGTATTTATTAGGGTATTTATTAGAACCACATGAATAAATACTCAGTGTAGGTACTACATAGCAAATAGGTAAATAGTTAAATAAAATAGAATTTGAGAACCCTGTCTTGAAAAACAAAAACAATCTTAAAAAACTTTTGATTCATGTATGCTGTTCACACAAGAAAATAAAAACTCCACTGATCTTACTACTAACAGTTATTTGATCTTTCTAGTATCTCAAAGTAAGATTCATACTTTGAGATCTCCCTTAGAGTTTCCTCATTTTCCCTGAGCCAGGAAAAGTTCTGAAAAATCCAGAACTTCGGGATCCTTTCCTCTTGACCCGTAGACTGCTAGCTTGCCTTTCAACGCAACAATGTATGTTTAAGACTGCTAAATGGATTTATTTCCTTTAGTATGTTTAAGACTGCTAAATGGATTTATTTCCTTTAGGGTGATAGGGGCTACACGAACCTCATGCCAACTGAAGTAAACTCGTTTTCAGAATATTTGTACATATGCATATATGTAACATACACATACTTCTCTTAGGATATGCTTAATTTCTTCACCAGTTTATTTCTTGTTAAGGGTTTATTTTCCCTTAGTCTCACCTGTTGAAAACCCTAAGTTTTTAAAGAAAACTTCTACGTACTATTTATTTATTTATTACACGGACTTGCCTACGATAGAAAATGATTATGCTTTGTCTGAAATCATTACAGCCTAAACTCAGAAAAAAGTAAATTTACATATTACATAAAGGATGTCTATACCATACTCAAACTTCAAAAATTAAGGTGTTTTTTACCATATAGGCTGAATGCAGAATTCATTTACATATCATTTTTCTAAAATGAAGACTTTTTTAGTTAACTTTGGAAAAGCCAAATTGGGAGAGGGTATGTTGAAAACTGAAAGTTTTTATGTAGCTGGTACTTTTCTCTAAATCTAGCTGAAAGCCATGTCTTTTCATGTCTCGTAAAAACAAAAATATAGCTGTGTTTAGTTAGGTCTAGGTTTGTTGCTTTCTATGTAAGGAGCCATAAACTTACTTAATAAATTTCATGTTAACTTTTTTCCACTTGAAATAACATTTTCATTCACTTAATATTTGAAATATTTTGGTTATTTATTATTTTCTGAAAAGTCTGCACTGTACTGTCCTGGTGATTCCTGGACCAACATTACTGAAAGAACAAGTTTTTGTTGTACTTTCAAATTAAGTCTCTGGCAACATTGTACTCCTTAAAATAATTTACCTAGCAAGGTCGCATTTTATTAGTTTCCTTAATTTAAATTTTTATAGTATATATCATTTTGAAATTGGTTGTTGCGAGAATATAAATCAAAATAGTAATTTCAAGATATACTGTATAGTTAGACACTTTTATGAATTGCCTACAAAGACACAAATGTCATGCAGAGGACTACAGTAACTCTCTGGGGGAAATACTATTTCAACTTAGCTTTCATTGTTGTTTGCAGTTTAAGGCATGATAAGTACTTTTAATCTAAAATGAAATAGAAGTGAAATATATTTAGTAAACTATTACTTAAACAACATCTAATGGGTTCTGTATAAATTAACAGATTTTGAATTAAATCATTTCGTGTAGTACAAAGTTTTAAAAGTTCAGATATCGCATTATTTAAATCATAATTGCTTTTAGACTCTATAGAGATTTTTTTTTAATGAGGAAAAAACACATAAAGTGGTTCAAGAACATGGAGTGCGTACAAGAATAGAATATATTTTAATGTTTAACACGTCAGACACAAACTTCCTTTAAAAACATGTAACCGCCCATATGTTACTTTTCTTTTGGAGCTGAAGAAATAGTTTCCACGAGTACATTTTCACAGTTGAACACGGAGCAGTCCCAGTGGTTTAGGCAGGCAGCTTATATTGCAGATTCACTATCAAATATCTTACTTTTTAGGGTTTGTAGGTTGTGTTGGATAAAATTCTCGGTGCCCTGAACTTCAGAGAACCTGGAGTCACTTCTTCTAACAGACCAGTTTTTCATTTTTATTGAATTCTGGATTGTGTCTGAAGTGAAGTAGTAAACAATGGGGTCAAAGCAGCAGTTGGAGACAGCAATGCAGAGAGTGATTGGGTACATTGTCCTCACTGCTGCTGCCACAGAGCAGTTAACCAACGTCTGCGTTCTCATCAGAGAGTAGAAAATAAGATTGATGTTATAGGGCACAAAGCAGAAACAGAATATAACCAAGTGTACAAAAATCATTTTTAAAACTTTAGTTTTGTTCATTTTGCTTCTACTTAATGTAACAGGTTTATTTAAAGTTCTTAGCACCATACTAGAACAAGTTACGTTCAAAATTAAGGGGATAAAAAACCCCACTATTTCAATGAAAATCACAATCCTGGAGAGATACGTTTTCCATGTGGCTGCTGGAAAGTTCTCAAAGCAGGCTTCTGAGGTATTGTTACCCTGAGAGTGGGTGGACTGAAAGAAAACCGCCGGTGCGCTTCCTCCCATCACTGTGAGCCACACGGCGATGCAAACAATCTTTGCATTTCGCTTAGTTCTTAAAGTCTTCGACTTAAATGGGTAGACGATTGCCAGAAATCGATCTACACTGATACAGGTTAAGAACAGAATGCTTCCATACATGTTGGTGTAAAACAGCATTACTGAAACCTTACAGAGAAGATCTCCGAATGGCCAATTCCGAGTTGCAAAGTAAAAAATCCGAAATGGTAAAGTAAAGACGAAAAGCAAATCTGACATTGCCAGATTAATCATGTACGTTGTAGTTTCATTTCTCACTTTGAGGGCACAGATGAAAATGTATATCGCAACACAATTGGATATCAGGCCAAGCACAAACACCATGCTGAACATGCACCCATACAAAGAGTACTTAAAGGAGTCATCGTAAGGGCAGTGGGAGCCGTTGGAGCTTACCATTGTCAGGCAGTGCAGCTCACAGCCAGTCCTTTGTCTGCAGCGGTCGCTTTGCGATTCCGACGTGGGCGCAGCAACAGCCAGTTGGTTTGCAAATTATTTGTTTCTTTTTGTCTTCTTATAAATATTTTCTTCTCTGAAGTCTTCAAAGGAATCATGAAATGTGTTGCTTAAAAGTTTCTAGTAGATTCTTCAGGACAATAGTCTCATTTTCTGGTCTCCAGAAAATCCACGAGTCCAGAATTTAGTTAACTGACAGAAAAGGCACTCAAGGAAGCCAACCCATAGAGCCACAAACGTTAGGAAAGGCTGTGTTTCACGTTGGACGCAACCAGTCCTCATGTAAACTCGTACTTTAGTCGTCAAGGTTAAAATGTCTTCACGTTCAGTTCAGAATGTTTATGCAACAGTTATCAGTCTTCCTTCAGAGTCTTAATAGTCCCAGTCCCTCGTCCTCTGGCACCACTTCCTTCTTCTTAGTCTCCGTTTTGGTACTTTGGTATTGGTTCCAGGTGGCGATAGGCAGTCTTTTAAAGATTTCCAAATGAATTCCTAAGCATGTTAGCTCTTGCTGAGGGAGGCCTTTCCGAGCTTGCCAGCTGTGTTGTGAGATGGGCTGTCTCTGAAGTGAGCAAGAAAGGCTTCCTAGATTTGTAATATGACATCACAGGAAGAAGAGGCTGGGTTTCGACAAAGGAAGCCTTCAACCCAGTTGTTTGCAGTTCCTTTAATCTGATAATGTGTGAGCTGGGAATATACCTAGGAGGCTTGCAAATGGTCGCTGGCTGTCCAGCTGAGCTAGGCATTAACTCTTTTTATGCTGAAATGCCTTCTGGGGATTCTGGCAAACTCTCCAAAGTGGTTTGTTTTGTTTTAGTTAGTGATAACTAAGAAAGAGAAAAAAAAAAAAAAATATATATATATATATATATATATATATATATATATCAGCTTAAGGCGGCTTCTTTGGATGTTTCCTTCTTAAAGAAATAAAATGCAGATGGGTACATATTTATAAATTGAAATCTTAGTGATATGAGTGGACATTTTAAAAAAGGCAAGACCTTAAGAGTTTATATAGAAAAAGGATTTGGCTGAGGGACCGGCAGTTCTGGCATTCTTGACTTCTGGTTTTTGTTTTGTTTTGTTTTTTTAATTACTTGTTAAGATTTAACTCAAGTGGCATGATGGTGAATAGCTTTAATCCTGCACCTGTTTAATTATTGATAAAACAATGTTCTAACATTTTTCTTTGAAACTGATATTCTAGAGTTATTTTTAATACATCAAAGAATACATTAAGAATGTTTATTTTTCCTGGGAGATTGTAGCTCAGTGGTAAGAAAAGTTGGTGCAGTATTACTCTTATTTGCCCGTGACTTAATATAAGCATAATGGGAAAGTAGCTTCTAAAAGGTCTTTTCTCCCCTCTTAAATTGATTAAATAATTTATAGAGAACTAAAGATCTGCTGCTTACTTAAATTTAAGTTCATGATTTTAATTTTCATTTCCCCCATCTCTTCCTTTAGCTTCTTTCTCATGTTAACTGTGTGTTGGGATATATTTCAGTTCTTACTTTAATTCGCAAACTTGGTTCTTGTTGGAGCTGAAACTCTTCATCTGTGGTCAGTTAAGGCAGTTAAGGTCAAGTTTCTCTGCACATGCCTTAGTTAAATTAGTAAAGTGTAATCGTGTGTTCTGCATCTTTTAATTCACATTACTCTAAAACTTAACTTTTGATGGTGAATTATAATCTGTTTTGATTAGGAATTCACCTATGATGAAATAGTGGAAGAAGATTACTTATATCCAGGAGAGATTGACTGTCTGAATTTTTTTGTATTGCTTTTGGTGTGGAAAGCAGATATATGTGTGTTCACATTAGAAGGCAGATAGGAACTCTGAGTGCTGTAATGAACAAAGAAGCAATTAATAACATTTTCTTCTCAATGGATAAAATTTTTCTGTTAATAGCTCTTTAGGAAAGATATAAAATGAGTGGTCTACTTTAAGTTTCCTTATTATCATTTTTATGTAATATATACTACTGTGTGTTCTGGTACTATTCACTTTTCCTTTCATTTTGAAAGTGGTACTTTCTCATTTAAAATATGAACATATATTAGTTCTGTACTGGAACATCCTTCCACATATTATTCCTGTTTCTTAACTGTTATTCTTTAAACTGTTCATTTATATATTTTTCATGTTTTAATTATTGATACTTAAAATACATATCTACTATCAATTAGGCTTTTATTATTATCAATAATATGTTTGTTTCAGATTTTTGACATAAATCTTTACCCTTAGTAAAAATTAAAGTGTGTGCTGATGAATGGATTATCATTCTTCAGAATCTAAATTTATCATGAAGTCAGGATGTTGGTGTTCTGCCCTACCTCCTATTTTGTTATTCTTTTCCCTTTGAGCCAGGGTCTTTCACTGAACCTGGAGTTAGCCTTGCAGACAGCCATTCCTAGTGATCCTCCTGTCTGCCCTGCACCCCTCTGGAGTTAATAGCACAGCCACAACCTGTTTGCACACCTGACACCCAGTGAACCATTTCTCCACCCCAGCCATTCTTTTCAGTTCTTTTTCATGCTGCTTATTTCTGGTTTTGCTAGGAGTATCAATTTTGTGTTGTTCCTTCATTTTCACTGCCACAGTTATGCATATACTTAGGCACATTTACCTATATGAATATTATGTTTTATCTCTTTATTTCTAGTCTTTCAGTTACCTCCTGCCATCCTGTTACAGATCAGCTTAATGAATCAAGTAAAATTACTTATTTTTTCTCTTTAAATTCTAAGAACAATTTAAAGGAAATTATAATATTTAAAATAATTATAGTGGGGCTGGAGAGGTGGCTCAGTGGTTAAGAGCATGTGCTATTCTTGCAGTGAACTCAGGACCACCGGTGCCCACATGGGGTGATTTACTCATAACTCCAGTTTGAAAAATCCAACAGCCTCTTCTGGCTATATCAGGAATGAATGTGATATATCCCCCAACACACACACACACACACACACACACACAGAGGCTGGCACTTATACACATAAAAATAAATAAGTCTGTAAAATATCCTGTAGACTGGTTTTTAGGGTGTTGTAATATATAGATAACTTAGTAAAAAACAGTTGTAAATGAAAGTTAATTAAAAGAGTTAATAATTTGCTGAGAGTGGTGGTGCATGCCTTAATCCTTGCACTCAGGAGTTTTAGGAGAGCCTGGCATACATACTAAGTTCTGTTCTAGTCATATCGACACAGTGAAATCCTGTCTCGAAAAAGAATTAGGTGGAGGTGCTGGAGAGATGGCTCGGCAGTTAAGAGCTCTTCCTGTTCTTCCAGAGTGTCCAGGTTTTATTGTCAGCACCCACATGGCAGCTTACTGTATGTATGCTTAATGTCTGTAACTCCAGTTCCAAGGGATCCTTTTCTGATTCTGTAGGCACTGCATGCACTTAATGCATAGATATACATCGAGGCAAAACACCCACACGCAGGTAGAAAAAACTTTTCTTAGGATGTGGAGCTCTACCTTGAGCATGCTTGAGGCCCTGGGATCAGTTGCCAATATCTCAGAAAATGATAAAATTCTGAAAATGTGAGAAGTGTGAGCAATACCGTTCTAAACTAATTTTTTTTTTGGGGGGGGGTTTTCGAGACAGGGTTTCCCTGTAGTTTCTAGAGCCTGTCCTGGAACTAGCTCTTGTAGATCAGGCTGGCCTCGAACTCAGAGATCCGCCTGCCTTTGCCTCCCAAGTGCTGGGATTAAAGGTGTGCGCCACCACAGCCCGGCCACTAATTTATTTTTAAAAATATTCAGTTTAAATGTAATAAATGTTAACTAAAATAAATTTTATATAATACATTTATTTATACAGTAGTAAAATAATGAAAACCATATGGCAGTCTAAGATAAAAGAAGGTATGTGAAATAATATTAGAGAAGTCGGTGAAAAGAATCTGATACATTTTATTTTAAAAATTATGTGTTGCCCTTCTGTAATAAATACAACCATGAGAGTATCCAGGAAAAGTTCCCTTTTGATTCTGAAATTAATCTGCACATGTGTACCCATATGTGTGTTTTCTGTTGACAGAAATACTTCATTGTAAAAGGACATTTTTTTGTCAGCTTTGTTTTAGGACAAGCACCAAATGTCTAATTGTAATTCTGGCTAAATGTATTATCATTTTGTAGATTTTATAAACACACACACACATACATGGTTCAGTGATGGATTAAGCTTAACATTTTAGTGCAGAGGATCTGCTTCTGGTGGCCTTGAAATCTCTTAAGCCTTTTTATGTGCTCTTCCTGGGTGCTGGTTTCATCATAGCCAGAGACTGAAACACTGTGGCACAGAACACATAAGGACACTGATCTGAAGAAGGGACCAGCAGATAATCTCTGGGATATTTGAAGGTTTTTTCCTTTATAGAAAATCTGGACTTGTTGGTTACTAGCATAGATTCTTTGTGCGTGAATAAGAAATTGTGCTGTAGGATATAAAATAATGGCTGCTCACAGTTTGCAGAGAACACCCAGCAGGGAATGCAGGCACTTCCTGTACTGTCACTTCATTCCAGTGGGGAATCTGGTTCCTTGGCTGTAAAAGAAAGGAATTAGGCTGTACAAAATTCCCTTCCTGCTTGCTATTTGGTCCAGATTCTTTGAATTCTTTGAATGTTTAAGGTGTCACATTGGGCCTTCACTCTTCAGTATCAGGGAATCAATTTTTTACTTTTAACGTTTAAGAATTTGTAATTTTGAAACTAGTTTGGACAAGAAATATGTACCACAGAGGAGCAGGAGGAAGAAAAATGTGTAAGAGCAGAGAAACTGGGCCAGGTAGAAGTTCCTTATTATACTCAGTAAATCTGCAGCAGCCACATACTTACACAAAAAGTCACTCTTGGCCCAGCACTTGTAATCCTAGCCAGCTAATTTAGTGAGTTCCTGGTGGAAACAGAGATAGCAGAAAGGGCCCAGGCCTTTAAGAAGAGGGATGACCCCTCTGCCCCCACCACTGGTACTGTGAGACCATGAGGTCTTTGAGGGAGAACAAAAGCCAGTTCTGGTGGCTCCTGTCTATAATTAGCGCATTCCATAGGCAAAGGTAAGAAGATGGAATGTTTGAAACGAACCTGGGCTACATAATGAGTTCAAGGAGCTACACAGCTGTCTTAAAACACAAATGAACATCTCCAATTTCAGGTCTTGAAGGCTAGAGCTAGTGTTCACAATAATTAGTCCTGGTGTAATTTTATTAACATAGTCCTAATACCCTTCACATACACAGACTTGATAATCTGTTCCCACCCTAAATTTCTATAAGAGCAGTACAGAGAATGCTTTGAGACATAGGGTTTAATTTGATAATGAAATCTTTGAGGGGGGGGGGTTAAAGACAAGTTTTCTCTGTAGCTTTGGAGCCTGTCCTGGAACTAGATCTTGTAGACCAGGCTGGCCTAGAACTCACAGAGATTAGCCTGTCTCTGCCTTTCGAGTGCTGGGATTAAAGGCGTGCTCCAAGCCACTACTGACCAGCTGATAATGAAATCTTTGTAAACATTGACAAAGAGGGTTGCTGATTTTAAAGTTATTTCAGTTACTTTGGAAGAAGTAAGAAGTAGTGGAAAGACCAATTAAACTAGGTTCTTAGTGACCTGGTTTTAATCTTTATCACTAAAAAAAGACCTTTTTCAAGTCATTTAACCTCTCTGTTATATTTGTAAAAAGACATGAATTAGATCTCTGAAATCTTTTTCAGTTCTTTCTGTTTTAAAATTAAAAAAAAATGCTAGTGAAGAAACTAGAATTTGGAGTTATGATAGTTTTAGGATTAGGCAGGGAGCAGATGGTGGAGGATCACAAAGCTGGGAGTATAATAAAACAGAGCCCTCTCTCTATATGTCCTTAGGCCTATTCCTTATACATGTATATTAAGTGAAAAAGGTCAGGTCTGTATATGCATAGTGAAAAGAACTCTCATCTTGAGATATAAAGATGTTTTTGTTCCTAAACTTGGACTTACCTCGGGCAAAAATCTATCATGACCATGCCCTTCTGACTTTATAGATGGTTTTCAGAACAAAATGAAAAGAAATGAAAAATTTTGGTTGTAAAATACAAACAAACAAAGCAAAAACCTAGTTAGATTCAGTAAGCTGCCAGTTTTCTGAACTTTCAGATACTAGTTGAGTTGTAGGATGAACTAGGACAGTGTGCTTTGTTTCATTACATTTTATTGAACAGATAATTCCTGTGCTAGATGCATGCCAGAAGAGGGAATGATCCTAAGTAATGCCATGTACATACTTTGTTAGTATTGATCAGGGCAGCAGAAGCCAATCTTGTGGTAGACAGAGGCTTGCCTTCGGAGAAAGACTTGTTTATTTGAGTTAGTTAGTTATTGAGTACCTTACACATTGGGTTAATTCTAGACTTCTTTAATGTTGTAATAGAACTTCATCCTAAAACCCAAGAGTAGTCTGCTCAGGCCCACATTACAGAGTACTATTTCTATACCCCCCACCTCTGTAATTCCAATTGTGTCAGTCAATTGTGTCAGTCATTCAAGCACAGCTGAAGAAGAGTGACTTCTTCATAAGTATGTGAGAAGCAAATTCTTTGGTCATGGTTGTTTATTGCTAGAGCTGGAACTGTAATCCTAGTTTCTTAGCATAACTCAAGTTGTAATGATAAAGTATCGGAAAAGGTTCCTTTGGCTAGCTGGCCAAGGTGAGCCACTAAGAAGTCACATCATAACAACGATCTGATAATGCAAGAGGTTTATTGGAGGAGAGGGAAGAAAGAGAAAGGCCATGTCAGGTGAGACATGGCCATGACAGACTGAGAGCAGTGTGGTGTGGCTGGGACCTTTAAGGGTGCTGTGTCACTGCGCAGCTCTTCTCATAGCAACAGTGGAAATGCGTCGTGCCTAGCGGTGGGGTGAGTGATGACATGCTGCCGGCGCCAAAAGGCAGGCCAGTGGGGCATCAGATCCACAACATCCACTGTTTTATGTAGCTTCCAGTCTTTTTTTTCCTGATAGAATATTAGACATTTAGATTAAAGCTTAGGTAAATATTAAGCAAAGAACTTTGTTTTATGTTTGAATATATATAAGCTTTTTGAAATCTTAACATGACTGAAATTTAACTGATATTGCTGGGCATGTGGCATAAACCTTTAATTCCAGCTTTCGGGAGGCAAAGTTGGGGTGATTTCTGAATTCAAATCTAGCCTGGTCTATAGAGTTTCAGGACAGCAAGGGCTACACAGAGAAACCCATCTCAAAAAACAGGGAGGAAGGGAAGGAGGGAGGGAGGGAGGGAGGGAGGGAGGGAGGGAGGGAGGGAGGGAGGGAGGGAGGGAGGGAGGGAGGGAGGAGAGAGAGAGAGAGGAGAGAGGGAGAGGGAAAGAGAGAGAGAGAGAGAGAAGGATTTCTGGGGCCTAGAGAGATGGCTCAGCACTTAAGAGCACATGTTCTTCCAGAGGACTGGGTTCTGGGTTCTGGGGTCTACTTATAAAGCACACATGATGACTCACAGTCATCTGGAACTCAAGTTCCTGGGATTCAGTGGTATCTTCTGACCTCTGAGCACAGTAAACATGCATAAGGTCATCTATATACATGCAGGCAAAACACTTATTCATAAAATAAGGTGAATAAATGTAATAAAAAAAAGAGAAAACCTTTTAGGACTAGAGAGGTGGCTCATTCATTGGATAAGAGCACCAGCTGCTTTTCCAGAGGACCCAGGATTGATTCTAGCACCCACATAAACCGTCTGTAACTCCAGTTCCAGAAATACAGTGACCTCTTCTGGCCTCTGTGGGCCCCAGGCATGCACATGGTGCACAGATACACATGCAAGCAAAACAACACCCATGCACAGAAAATAATAATAAAAATTACAGACTATACAAAAGTTTGGGGAAAGGGGTATACAATTTAAAAATAAAAGTGTGGTCTAGTGTAGGGGAGTGGTGGAGCTCTTGCCTTGACAGGTTGGAAGCCTAGATCAGATCTTCATTAAAAGGATGGAGAGATGGCTGAACAGTTAAGAGCTCTTGCTGCTCTTCTAAAAGATCCTAGTTCAATTCCCAGCACCCACATCAGGTGGCTCATAACTGCTTGTAACTCCAGTTCCAGGGATCTGGTACCCTCTTCTGACCTCTGTGAGCACATATACTCACATATAAATAAAAATAAAATTTACAAAACAGAAAATAAGTAAAAATAAGGCACTAAAAGATAAGTGTTACATAAAGTGTGAAGTTTTTAAGGAAAAGATACAGCTTTTACTGGATAATTTTGATTCTGTGTCGCATGCAGTGGAAAGAAAATAATATGTTCATATTGTAGTTCATGTAATATTTAAATAGAACATTTTCTTTTTAATTGTTTTAAAGATTATAATATAATTATGTCATTTTCCCCTTTCCCTTTCATCCTTCCAAGCCCTCCCATGTAAAAACATTTCCTTATAGAAAGAAATAGGTTAGAATCAATTAGCAAAATTAGTCCTTTTAAAACAAGCAACAAAAAACAGAGAGGCTCTGAATAAACATGTCATTTTATCCTTAACTTAAAAATAGTTTTTAGTATTCGAATTTAACATTTTTATCTTTAAAATTTTTTTTACCTTCAAAACCAAAGTGACTATTATATTTTTAAATAGATAACAGTATTTTTAAAATAGACAACAGATGTTTTAAAGATATAATTATATGAACACTATTCCAGGTATAAGTATAACCAGAAACATAATTTGACTTTAGGCATTTGGGCTCTTAATCTGCTTAGACCCAGGGAAGGAGACTGGCTCATTACAGATGGGTGCACTCAACCATCTAGGGCTACTGGTGAGGCTCCAAGTCTGGTCGTCCAACCCACAGCAAAAGTTCCATGGTCATTTTTATTAGTTTGCCACTGCAATTGCTTTAATCAACAGATTCTAACTCTTAGGAAATGTAAGGGTTTCCTATCAATACCAGATGTTGCCAGCCTTGCCTCAGAGAGGTTGAAAACAAAAGAGCGGAAGGAGAGTGAGCGGAAGGATGGGCTCTATAGGAGCCCCTGTCAGAGCCCAGCCTTTTGTTGTTGTTGTTGTTTTAGTTAAACAGAAGTGGGCCCTTTTGACCAGACCATTAAAGGTTGCTGAATTGTTGTCCTGATTACAAACCTAGGAAAACAGGACATGCACATAAAAAATCTTTCCTGTTGGGCTCAGGATATTGCTCAGTGGCCAAGGCCCTAGGTTTGCTCCCCAGCACCACAAAATAGCAAAACAAATAAAAAATACTTTTCCTGCTTATGTTATCTTCTTTTATTCACTGATTCTGTTGATTTATACATGCAGGAAAAATGCTAATATACATAAAATAATCTAAAATAATCTTATAGTAGGGAAAAAGCAGGGCCTACTCTATGCAGACCATAGGAAGCCAGTTTTAAATACAAAGACTAAAATGTGCTAAAAAATAAAAGTGAGTCAAATTTAGAAGCCTACAGGAAATTAAGGATTACTAAGGATGATTTTCATATCTGTAGAGAGATCAGAGATGGGTGGTTGATAGCATAGCTATCCTAACAGTACTGGGCAGAATCGAAGCTGACTAGTGGTGAAGGGAGTCAGTGTTCTTATTCATGTGCTATAGTTGAGACATTTGTCACATATTCATATGGGAATCTTTAGGATCCAATTGGAAGTGTGGACTTGCAGTGAAAGAATACTTTGGTTCTAAATATCTATTTGGAAATATATAGATGTAGGTAAACCCACGACAGTAGCTCTAGCAACGTATTGGCAAAGTATCTAGAAGAATATCACTATTAAAGGACTGGAGAAATAAATGGGAAGGAGCTCGCAGAAAGGCCAAGGCCAGAAGTTTTCTATTTTCTATCCTAGTTTCCTTTTGTGAGGCAAAACAGTGGCTTCAGATAGTACAAAAACATTTCCTGTAATGTAGATCCAATAATATTCCTTAAAACACCAGCACACAATAGCAGTTCCTGCTGTTGCTTCCCTATTGTTAGTTTTTCTACCAGCACTGGAGACTTCCCTTCTCCTTGGGCAACCAGAATCTCTTTTAGGAGCACTGTGTCTGAATAGTCTTGACATTTTTTAATCTCAGGAGAAGTTTGTGCTTGCTTTAGAAGTACATACTAATTATGGAAGGTCATTTAGAATAAACTTACAGCTTCCACTTTTCTGGAAGTATTGTTTATTTGATGAGATTCATAGTAATCTTACTGACAGTGAGAATCTGGTTTCCGTCACAGGATTAGTTACCAAAGCAGCAAATATGTAGAGAACAATTACACTGACAGTTAGTTTAAGCAGATAAGTAATGTCATGAGGCAGCTTGCCTGAGTGCTGGTGGCAGCAGTGCTACAGAGAAAAATACCAGTATTTTATTGCAGAAGTTTGCCATTGCATCTCTTCTTCATAGTGGCTTTAAAAAACCAAGTTTTGCACTTTACTGAGTGAGGTAACCCAGACCCACAAAGAGGAATATGGTATGTACTCACTCATAAGTGGATTCTAGCCATAAATAAAGGACATAGAGCCTATAATTCGTGATCCTAGGGAAGCTAAATAAGAAGGTGAACCCAAAGAAAAACATATTGTTATCATCCTGGATATTGGAAATTGACAAAATTGCCGGGCAGGGGGTGGGAGCACGGGGGTGGGGGTGAGGTGGGGATAAGGGGAGATGGAGGGAGAGAAGGGAGAAGGAGAGGATGGGGAGAGCTTGAGGGAATGGGATGGTTGGGATGGAGGAGGGGTGGATGTGAGAGCAGGGAAGTATATATCTTAATTACGGGAGCCATTTTAGGGTTGGCAAGAGACTTGACTCTAGAGGGGTTCCCAGGTGTCCAAGGAGATGTCTCCAGCTTGTTCCTTGGGCAGCAGAGGAAAGGGTGCCTGAACTGGCCTTGTCCTATAGCCACACTGATGATTATCTTGCATATTACCATAGAACCTTCATCTGGTGATGGATAGAGATAGAGACAGAGATCCACATTGGAGCACTGGACTGAGCTCCCAAGGTCCTAATGAGGAGCAGAAGGAGGGAGAACATGAGCAAGGAAGTCAGGACCCTGAGGGGTGCGTTCACCCACTGAGACGGTGGGACAGATCTAATGGGAGATCACCAAGTTGGAATGGGACTGATGGAGCATGTGAACAAACCGGACTCTTTGAATGTGGCTGAAGGTGGAGGCTAACTGAGAATCCAAGGACAATGGCGCTGGGCTTTGATTCTACTGCATGGACAGGCTCTGTGGGAGCCTTGTCAGTTTGGATGCTCACCTTCCTGGACCTGGGGGGAGTTGGGAGGACCTTGGACTTAACGTAGTGTAGGGAACCCTGATGGCTCTTTGGCCTGGAGAGGGAAGGAGTGGGGGTGTGGGTGGAGGGGAGGGGAGGGAAGTAGGAGGAGGGAAGGAAATGGAAATTAACAAACAAAACAAAACAAAAAACAAAAACAAAAAACCAAGTTTTGGCTGTATTAGTTATTGATTGAGGTATTAGTTTTCTATTGGCAATTAAAGCAATAAATGTTTATTATCATGAATTTCTGAAGGTCAGGAAGCACCATAGATGTGTGATTTTGGCTCATATTTTCTCATGAGAGATCTTGAAGTTGTCAACCAGCTTTACAGTCAGCTTAAGGCTTTACTGATTGGCTTCAAGGTTTACTCCCATGTCTGTTGGTGTGGCTAATGGCCAGATGCTTTGTCACATGGGCCTATCCATAGCTGTTTGTTACATGGCAGCTGGTTCCCCCATCTCAGAAGCAAGATCTCCTAAAGTGGAAACTGCCAGTCTTTAATAAGCTAACCTCAGACGTCTCATGCTGTCACTTTTGACATATCTCTTGGTGGCACAGACTAATCCTGGCACAGTTTAGGGGTGGATGGTCTGTATAATACCCAAGCATGTAAAGAATCACTGTTAGAAGTTATTGGATGATCCTGGACGCAGGCTGTGAAAGTTGCATGCTGTGTCTGCTAGAAAGCAAATTCTGTCATCGGCTTTCTTATTTGTGACTTGCCGTATTTAACTTATTCTATGATGTGGTCATATTACTTACTAAAGTCACTGATAGAAGATTTTACTGATGTAAAACTATTACTGAGTGTTCATTATATCAGCTCCTGGGATTTTATTTGGAAGATTCTTTTGAAGTCTTATGTAGAACTTGTTATTCACTTCCTTAGATATCCCAAGTAAGTTTATCATTTCTTGTTTCCTTGTTACACAGTTTGCGTTTTAGTTTTGTAGAACTAATAATTGCTTTCTTAAAGGCTTATGTGCCATTTAAGCACTTTACATGTATCATCTTGTTTGTTACAGCCTTGTTATGGTTTGACTATTTAGAATCTTGGTTCTCAGTGTGCTGATGTAGAAGCTTGTTACAACAAGAGAGCCAGGCCCCTCTTAGTGCTCTAACTTCCTGTCTTACCATCTAATTACTCTGTCTTTCATATGATTCCCTCTACCCTGAGGTGACACAGGCAGGGAGGGTCTCAGCAGAGCCTGCACCATGATGTTTACACAGTCAGGCTCCAGAACTCCCAGCTAAACAAATCTCTTAGTAAATTACCTAGCCTTAGGGATTTCATTTTTAAATGGAAAATGGATCTTTTTTTATTATTATTAATGAACTACATAAAGTTTCTCAAGGGTCATAATTCTTCTTCTGTTTCTGTGCCCTATTCCTTTTTACTTAAAATAACTTAATCTTTCTTTGGGATTTGCCTCAGGCATAAAATCTAAGTTGTTTTCCCTAACACACCTGATTTGAGTTAAGTGTTCCTCCTTTGTTTTCTGTATACCTTGTACATTTTAATATTGTGTAATTAACTACTTTGTTGATATTTTTATTTACAAATCTGTTTTATTTATTAGACTATAAACTATAACATAAAAGCTAAAAACAAAACCAAAAAAATAGGGACTCTAGAGTCGGAAAGCTTTAGACCACATTCTGTACCTATATCACTTACTGTGCCTATCAGATTACTCTTAGCTACTTTTCATATTTTTAAAAGAGCAGTAAAAGAAATAGTGTCTTCTTTAGAGTGGAAATAAAACAGTGTAAATAAAGTTATTGGTGCTTTACTATAGCATTAGGGCAGAATACCTGTTGGCTTATTATGTGCCACCTTCTTTACCCATGTGTTAGTTTTCTGTCCCTGACAAAATACCAGAGAAAATCCACTTAAAAGGAGTAAAGTTTATTTTTGGCTCATGGTTCAAAGGTTGATCTCCATTGTTTTGAGTCTTAAAGCTGGACAGAACATTGAGGTCAAGAATACATAGTACAAGAAACAGAGAAAAGAAGAGGGGCCAGGATTACAATATCCCCTTCAATATCATACCTTTAGTGACCTCACTTCTTCCCACTAGGCTATACCTTCTAAAAGTTTTACCTACTCCTAATAGTGGCATAGATTGGAGACCAAACTTTGAACATAAGTATTTGGGACACAATCCAGATCTAAATGTAATAGTACCAAGGCTTTTGTTTAGATTATTAATAACTCTGTGTAGTAGGGACTACCATGAATGTGCTTTATGTCTTGGTGTCTTCAGATGAATGATTGATGAGATTTTAAGAGATGGAACTGCAGTTAGGGGGAGAAAATAGAGTAGAAACATGGTTTTAAAAACATCATGACAAGGGGCAGAAAGATGGTTCAGAGGTTCAGAACACTCACTAACTGCACTCTTCCAGAGGTCCTGAGTTCGGTTCCCATCAACCACATGGTGGTTGATTACCATAAATAATGAGATCTGGTACCCTCTTCTGGCATGCATGCATATATGTAGGCAGAACACCATATACATAATAAATGAATCTTTTTTTTTTTTTTTTTTTAAAAAAGGCATGTCACACATGCCTTTAGTCCCAGCTCTCAAGAGGCAGAGTCAGGTGGATCTCTGTGATTTCAAGGCCATCCTGAGCTACAAAGAGAATTTCAGGCAGCAAGAACTTTGACACAGAGAAATCCTGTCTCAAAAAACAAAACAAGTGGGCTGGAGAGATGGCTCAGAGGTTAAGAGTGCAGACTGCTCTTCCTGAGGTTCTGAGTTCAATTCCCAGTAACCACATGGTGGCTCACAACCATCTATAGTGAGATCTGGTACCCTCTTCGGGTCTGCAAACATACAGACAGAACACTGTATACATAATAAATAAATAAATCTTTAAAAAAAACCACAAAAAACCCAAGATGAAACAAACAAAAAAGCATGACAACACGCAGAGGAAGAACAGAGAAGATGAACAAAGGAGCATAGCAGTATATCCTAGTATAATCACAGCAGCACAAGTTCTAGGAGCAAGTAGCCTTGAAGCACCATTCACTAGGCATATGGACGTGTATGTTAACTTCCCTGCCTCTGATTCTTTATCTGTGAAATGCATAGAATAATAGTATCTACTGTCTAAGGACTAAATGGAGGAATGTTTGTAAAGTAGCATAAAGCCTAGTAGATGCTCAGTAAGCATTAACTTGTGTTCTTATTAAACACAGGGGAAACATGAAGGTAGACTTTTAGTTATGAAAGAAACAAGATGGAAGTATGTAGTGATGTCTTTGTGTAATCAAATCATAGTTACCATAGTTATGAAATTTAGGGATGATAGACCACTTGGTCATCTTCCTTCTAGTGTATAATTCTCAATGGCCAACATGAAATTTTGTCTAGAAAGTCTAATGTGTAATTAAAATGAGTTCTCTTAAATTCATTTGAATGTGATATAATTTTTTTTGACATTTTGCTTTCTTATCCTGATTACTTTAGTCAAAGTGCTAGAAAAAGGAGAACCAAAATTCTTCTTCCAGCATTTGGCTATTAGAAATTAGGGACTTTGTGATGTCACAGTAGAATCTATGCATCTGAAACACCTCAGACTTTCTTGGGTTACTAGTTTATTATTTTAGTTATTTAGTTATGTTATTTAGTATTTAATATTTAGTATTTAGTATTTAGTTAGTTGTTATTTTAGAAAATAAAATTGAGAGAAAATTTGAAAGTTCTTTAGAAATATAAGGAGACAGAAAATTGAGCTGTTATAATATTACTATTTAAGAAAACATAGTTACTCTTGGGCTGGAGAGATGGCTCAGAGGTTAAGAGCATTGCCTGCTCTTCCAAAGGTCCTGAGTTCAATTCCCAGCAACCACATGGTGGCTCACAGCCATCTGTAATGGGGTCTGGTACCCTCTTCTGACCTGCAGGCATACACACAGACAGAATATTGTATACATAATAAATAAATATTTAAAAAAAAAAGAAAACATAGTTACTCTTTAGGAACTTACTTCAGAATAGAAAAATAGAGTTCATAGTTCCTGCGGAGATAGATTATACGTGTGCATGCATGTACACATGTGCTGTGTCTTTGTGTGTCCATGTCTCTTTTCTGTATGGCAAGTGGCTGAGGGTGGACATGGTGGAGATAGGAAAGAAGAAGATAGGAGTTGCACTTATTTTGTGTTGTGCTGTTGATCTAGGGTATTGAATCTAGGGCCTTGCACATAGAAAGCAAGTTGCCTACAATGGAACTATATTCTATTGCTGTTCAAGAGCTTATCTTAAATGAGTTCAAGTTCTGAGAAATTACAAAGCTTATAAAGTCCTCTGAACTCTAGGTGTCTTAAAAGTGAAACATCAGAAAGCAAGGCCAGTGAAATGCTTCAAGTGCTAACATGGGGCTTTGTTCGGTTTCGCATGCTAGGCAAGTACATTTCTTTTTTATTTTTTATTGCTTTATAAATAATACCATTGAAAATTTTCACTTCCCATTTCCCTTCCACACCTCTACTCCCTCTCCTCCCTCCCCCTCCAGTCCTAAGAAAGGGCTGGGTACCCTGCCCTGTGGGAAGTCCAAGGCCCTCCATCCTCCAACCAGGCTTAGGAACGTATGCATCCAAATAGACTAGGATCCCAAAAGCCAGTACATGCCTTAGAGACAAATCCCACTGCCATTATCATTGGCTTCTCAGTCTGCCCCAATTGTCAGCCACATTCAGAGGGTCCAGTTTGATCCCATGCTTATTCAGTCCCAGTCCAGCTGGGTTTGGTGAGCTCCCATTAGATCAGGCACACTGTCTCAGTGGGTGGACCAACCCCTTGTGGTCTTATTCTCCCTCCTTCTGCTCTTCAACTGAACCTTGGGAGCTCAGTCCAGTGCTCTGTTGTGGGTCTCTGTCTCTATCTCCATCTGTCATCGGACAAAGGATCTATGGTGATATTCAAGATATTCATCAGTCTGACTATGGGACAAGGCCAGTTCAGGCACCCTCTCCTCCACTGCCCAGTGAAATTCTCTTAGGCAGAATTTTGTGATTTTGATTTTCTGACATAAAGATCGCAGTTAAGAGGCAAGATTATTTGAGGAAATTTCTCTAATTGTGGTCATTTAATCATAAGATATTTGTCTTTGTAAACCTTAGTCATAACATCGAAGAGACAGTTCGTGTCTCCTCGTTTCAGCAGTGCCAGCACATTTATTCCTGACCTTTGAACTGCCCTTGTTATGCTTCCTCATTCATTTATAACTTTCTCTTCCTTTTTTCTTTTCTTTTTTTTGGCAAATTTGGCAAAGCATTCTTTAATTTCATCACAATCTGACTTCCTTTCAAGACTCCTTATGCCTTGTTCCCCTTTTAATGTCTGTTTCTCACATTGTGTCAGTTCCCCTTAAAATATTTATTCTCCCACACTATAAACTTTTGCGGATTTTGCAGATATTTTCCGTTACTTTATAGCACTTTCTGAATTTGTAATCATAAAGTTACTTTCTTACTTAATTACTGTCTGTTCCTTCCCACTAGACTCTCCACAAAGAGGATAGGAAGCATGTCTTTTCTGGCCTCTGGTCTCAGTGCTTCACATTTGCTTGCTGTTTGTTCAGAGACTGATGGTTTACAGTTTCAAGTCATTTCTTTTTAGTCCAGGCTGTACAGAATCCACGGTTGTGCTCTTCCATGCTTTGTTCTTTAAAGAAAGCATTTGGAAAGGCACTCTGAAACAGCTGGCATGCTTATACTTGTGAGACGATGCATATTATTCTTTGACTAGTATTGTGAGGGGAGAATTAGGAGAAGAAGGAGTTTGTTTGTTTGTTTGAGGCAGTGTTGTACTGTTTGTGCTTAACTATCCTGGAACTCATGGTGTGTGGTCCAGGCTGGCCTGGAACTTACAAAGATCCATCTACCTCTGCTGCGATTAAAGGTACACACCACCACGCTTGACTTAAAATTATGTTTATGGGATTTAAAAGAATATATAACTATTCTTGTATACTTTAAGGTAGAATTTTTTAACCTTATCCTTACTTTAAGATAGAATTAATCTCAAGAAATTTGGAGAACTTTAGTCTTCTCACTCCATTCCATTTATTCAGGAAATACTCGTTCAGCTCCTAATGTTTGCAAAGCAGTTTTAAGCATTAGAAATAACTGTTGTGAATGACAGACAAAATGCACTGTCCTGAATCTTGCATTAGAGATAGTTAATAAGCAAGTAAGCAAATGTAGTAACAAGTAATGACCAGTGCTATAAGAATACAGCAGTTACAGGTAAGAAGCAGTGGGAGTTACAGCTCTCTTGACAAGATACTTGGGAGGTGCTGTTACAGGAGATGAGAATGTGGTGTGGGTTGAGCCTTGGAATGCTCTGGTCAAAGAATATTCAAGACAGAGAAGGAACAAGCAAGGAAAGGGAGAAGAAGGGAGTTCTTTGATCTTGTTATTTTGTGATAGAGAATGATTAGTTCACTCTGTACAAAGATGCTGAGTGACAGATCAATACTTCTGGACAACGTGCACATATGTACTGGGTGGATAGATGGATTACTAGGCATATGTTTATGTTTGCAAAGATACACTGTCCTTCATTATTGGTATTTGTAGTTATAAGACTATAACCATAATGTCATCAAATATTTATATGATACTTTGTTAAGCCCTAGTCCAAATTCTTAGCATTGTATCATCTGATTTTACAATATTGTAATTTAAATACTCTTACCTAATATCTCAACAATTAAGAAAAATAAACCCTGCTGGGTATGGGTACGTGTCATTAATCTCAGAACTAAGGAGGCAGAGGGGATATATGAATTGGAGGCCTACTTCGTCTATATAGCAAGTTCAGGCCAGATAGCTTCACAGTGAGTGTCTCGAAAACAAACAAACCAGAACTGGAGAGATGGCTCAGACATTCAGAGCATTTGTTGCTCTTGCAGAGGACTTGGGTTTCATTTTAACACCCATATTAGAGGTAACAACCATCTGTAACTTAATTTGTTGGGTTTTCTTTCTTTTTACATTTCTTCTTTCCTGAAATGTTTCTCTCAAAGGGCTTTTTGTTTGGTCTGCTTTGGTACTTTCACAGTAAAAACTTCCCTGACATACTTGATTGGCATTCATGTTTAAGTGTAATCACTACAAGTTAGCCTGAGGCTGTGTTTACCCAGGAAGGGATTTTGACTGTGTGGTGACTTGCATGGATATAATTCTCTTGTAAAGCCTTTGGTTTGCTAATATCTGCAGTTCTTTTCTCTTAGAGTCAACATTTACTCAGCTTGATGCATATGTTTTCATGCCTGGAGGATATGACCATAGTCTCAAACATCCTCGGCTGTGGAGAAGGAAGCAATATGGGATGTATAACATGTGTGATCAAAACCTTTCTCGAATGCTGCCTTCTTTATTATGGTGGTTCCTTCTTAGATTCTGTCTGCAGACTTCAGGGCAAGCAGTTCTGTTTTATGCTCATCTAATCTCCATTTTTCATCACTATAGACAGGAGAAGAGGAGGCAAAATGTCTTGTTGTTTAATTTACCTTGGAGTTCTGCCAATCTTCCTGTTGTTAATTCCCTTTTTGTCTTACTGCCCAAGACATCTGGTATGGCTTCTAGACCTTCTCGAGAGTAAAAAGTTCATATGGGGGACTAGAAAGATGTCTCTGTGGTTCATTGCACTCTCTGTTCATCCAGAGGATCTGAGATTTCCAGAGTGTACATGGCATATAACCATCTAGTTCTAGAACATCTGAAACAAAATGTGCACATGGTACATAGACATACATTCAGGCAAAGCACCCATACACATAAAGTAATCTTTTTAAAAAGATTTGATTTGATTTGTCTGTTGGCTTTTCCTTGTTGTTGGGCTTCCATTTACCCATTTATCTGACATCTCCTCTCCCATTCTTATGTTGGCTATCTTTCACTGGCATTGCTTATTTTTAAAGAGTAAGTTGAATGGAATTAATTGTGGCCCAGTTTATATGAGTTCAGATTTGTTGTCGTTTTCATTATGACTTCTAGGCTGGTTTGTTTGTTCTTAAGACTTATTTTATTTTTATTTATGCATATGCATTAGCATGTGTGTGTATATGTACATGTGCAGATGCCTACAGAGGCCAGAAGAGAGTGTTGAGTCCCCTGGAGCTGAAGTTAAGGGGGTTGTGAGCTGTCTTATGTGTGTTCTGGGAACCGACTTGGTTCCTTTGTAAAAGCAGCACCTGCTTTTAACCACTGATCTGTTCCTCCAAACTCAGACCTCTGGGTTTTTTTGTTTTTTTTTTTTTTTTTCAGTTTCAAAGTCTTCCCTTAACAACATAAGAGATGGCTGATATATTCCACTTCATAAAAGGAGATATATTTTCTCAATTTAGAGAGAGTTCAACTAAAAACAAGTTTATCTTTCCTTTGAGGTTTTGATAAAATTTCCTGGTAAAACCTAAAAGGGCTTTTCTTTGTGGGGCAGTTTTAAATTACTGATTCACATTTATTGATTTGTTTTTTTGAGACAGGGTTTCCTTATGTAGCCCTGGCTATCCTGGAACTAGCTCTATATGTAGACCAGGCTAGCCTCAGACTCATAAAGATCTCCCTGCCTCTGCCTCCTGAGTGCTGGGATTAAAAGTGTGTGCCACCACTGCCCGACTCTGATTCAAATTTTTAATAGTGGCAAGATTATGTAAATTATATTTTTTTCATTTAGCTTTGATGATTTGTTTTTGTAGAATTTTTAAAATATAGTCTAAGGTTTCTAATTAATTGACATAAACTTGTTTTTAGGTCCCCTGCTATCTTTTATATCTTTTATATTCCACTTTTAGTTCCTAACACTGATTAGCTCTTTCTTCTCTTTTTATAAACTTTAGTGGTGCTTTGTTATTTTAAATAATAGTTGTTAATCTTTGTTGATAAAACCATATATTTTATCTTTGTTTTCAGTTTTATTAATAATTCTGCTTATTGATGTAATATTTTCTTTACATTATTTGAATATTTTGTGTGTCTTTTGTCTAAATTCTGCCTTCTTTCCTAGTAAGGTTATACACAGCAATAGCCAAACCTCTGAAATTTGAAGTGCTTCAAAATCAAAGCTTTTTTTGTTGTTGTTTTGAGGACTGAGTCAGCCTAAGAAGTCCTTCTATCTCTGGGCTATTTCCCAGCCCCAAGTCCAAAATTTGTTACATCCAAACATGATGCTACCTCATGTGATATATCATAGTCAAAAAGATTCAACCAAAATGTTGATAAAAATTATCTCAGTCCATGAGCATAAGGCATATTTGAAGCATAAATGAATCCTATACTTAAACTTTGGTTTTATTACCAATAGAGTGTGTGTGTGTGTGTGTGTGTGTGTGTGTGTGTGTGTAAGTGAATATTCTAAAAAAAAAATCAAAAGCCAAGACACATCTATTCAATGTTAGAGGAATATTTAAGATCATACATTTTCCTATTTTTGTGTGTGTGAATACAGTATCAAAATTGGCAAGCAAGAATTTCAAAATGGAGTAAAGGATTTCATTCTACCTAAAGCTATAAGTGCTTAACCATGCCAAGTAACATAGTTTTGATATGTACTCAGAGAAAACATGCTTGCTGATGTTGTTATAATTCCATTTTCTTTCATCCAGGACTCACCTTTATTTGATCTCATTAAGCAATCCAAGGATGGAGAAGGACCTGAGCAGCTTGAATCTGCTTGTCCTCTCAGCCTTCCTCTCCAGAGTAACCACACTGCAGCAGACATGTAAGTAGAAACGCATTGCGTCATCCTTTCAGACTTTAGAGATATCGAACCGTAAGGGAAATGCAGAGCGTTATATAGAAATTGTAGGACTGGAGGTTTGCATAAGACATTGTTTGTTCTTTAAGAAGAATGTAAGATACATGACCTAGTATATAAGCTCATATAAAGAATTATAAGGCTGCTGAATCACATGGACTTGGTGTAATGGGGAATTTTTCATGACAGACATGGTGCCATTTTAGATAGGTTTTAATGATTAGACATGAGTTCAACATGAAAATTGGAAAAGCTGGAGAAAAGGTCCCACAAGTCAGAACTGGCCTGCATATGTAACAGCCAGAAAGCAGTAAACATTGCTTCAGAGAGTATTTATCAGACCATTTGAGGTGAGGTATAGCATAAGTATAGAGAGTAGTGTGGAATATTGCACATTGTTAGTGTGGGTCGTGATAAGAGAAGAAAGCACTAACTAACGTTTATTGGGGGGGCGGTCTCTATGAACAAATGGAGTGACATGAAGGAGAGACATAGAAGTGACAGGATTTCGAGAGGCTTCCCTTTTCTGATGAAGTGATATTTTCACTAGAGACCTGAAAGGCAACTGAATGCCAACCAGACAAAAGTCGTCTTGTGTGAGGAAATTGATGAAATTGGAGACTAGAAAGAAACCTAAGGTAGATGGGGGTCCTAGTCAGTGTAGTAAAGGTAAGGTAGAAGGGGCATTAGGTTCTCTAAGTCCCTATGGGCTATATGGAGTTTATAAGGGTAGTGGGCAACCATTAAAACTCACATGCAATTGTGTATAATTTGTATTAAGAGATTATTCTGGGTGGTATTTGAAATACATTTAGACTTGAGGGCTAGATATGTCAAGATGAGAAAATGGAGAAAAAAGTTTGAAGACTTTATCTCAAATGAGGGGTACGGGTGACTTGGTCTGACATAAACATTAAAGATAGAAATGAAAGGTCTGAAATGTATTTTATGGTAAAAATAACAGGTTTTGCATTGATTTAATTTACAGCATATATGAAGAATAGGAAAAATGGAGAAATTTTTAAATTTTATTCCTAAGCTTTTTACTTTTAAACACTAGATGCTTTGTAGTGAAATTTGTTTGAGATGGGAAAAACTGGGTGAAGGAATCCGGAGTTCTGCTTTAGCCTTTGAAGGTTTGAGATTCAAGTAGTACTATCCATTTCAGAACTAGATAGTTGTATCTAGAACTCAAGGGAGACCTGATTTTGTACAAGCTGAGTAATTTTACTGTTGTCAGTTTTATGAACTAAAGGAAACTTGGGGAGATTGAAATTTGGAAAGGTGGCATATTTTTCCTGTTAAGCTAACTTTCCCAGCTTGTATTTAAATAGCTAACTCATGGAATATATTTTTTGGGGTGGTTTTCGAGACAGGATTTCTCTGTAGCTTTGGAGTCTGCCCTGGAGCTAGCTCTTGTAGACCAGGCTGGCCTCGAACTCACAGAGATCCGCCTGCCTCTGCCTCCCGAATGCTGGGATTAAAGGCGTGCGCCACCACCGCCCGGCTAATTTATGGAATTTGGTGTACAGTATTAGATCAAATAGGTAAAATGTGTCTGAGTACATGTGTATAATTGAACACAACTCACATGTGCATGTGTCTGAGTGAGAGAAAGAAATGAAAACTTACTCTTTGTATATCTCTAGGTATCTTTCTCCTCTAAGATCCCCAAAGAAAAGAAGTTCAACTACTCGTGCCAGTTCTGCTGCAAATACAGAGGCACAAGCAGCCTCAGCCTTCCATACTCAGAAGCCATTGAAATCTACCTCCCTTTCCCTGTTTTACAAAAAAGGTTAGTAGAAGATTACTTTCAAGAGCACGGACTCTGGACCAAGGCTTCCTGGGTTGAGTCTTGGCTGCAGTACTATATATGTGACCCTGAGCACATCACTTGATATCTCCATGCCTCAGTTCTTCACTTACAAAATGAACAAAGAAATAATCTGCCCTTTAAGAGTATTACCTTATGGAGATTAGGGGATAATTAGTACATATAAAATGCTTTCAATAGGGCCTAGCAAATAGTAAATACTAAGAAAATGCCACTTTAGTGTTATTGTCTCCGTTATGTCTTCAACTTAGTATTGGAAATACACAAATACTATTTTGCTTTTCAAATGTTTGTCTAGAGTTGAGATAATGTAGTGTAGTATTACCCATTACAGACATATTTCTTGGATATTTAGGACATTTAAGAAGTCCACTAATCAGGTTATAAACATTCTGAGGTTGTGTGCAAGGTTAGGAGAATATAGCAAGGTCAACCTTGCAGATCTTTGGTGTATATGCACAGGAAAGTCTTCAGGTACTTGAAGCTCTTTGCCAGAGTGAAAGGCCAGATTCCTTTGTAATAAAGCTTATCTTGAGTTTATTCAAGTTACAAATATCCTGAGTAGTAAGATTTGTCCTTGAATTATATAGGAATTCTCAAAGGGCAGTTCCTAACCAATAGAATCCAGCCAGAAAGTTGTGTAGATGAGGAAATTGGGGATAGCACCTAGATCTCTTCACTCAGAAATGTACGTTAGGACCATAGGTCCTTTGTTTGACCTTGCCTTGTCATGTCTGACATACAGTAAAGTTTCAAACCTTTGGGGGTAAATTGTTAGCTTTGAGAAGGTCTGTTTACCCTGTGCAAATCTTTAAAGGAACACTTTGAACCATGAATCTTTACATGGAAAGTGAATGGATAAAAATACAAATTCCTTCTCTCCAAAGTCATAAACTAAGCTTCTCTTCAGTGTTTGTTGCACTGATACAGTTTACAGTTTTCAAGAGTATGCACCACTGGTATTTATGGAGATATGCATGGTATGATTCTTTTTCTCTCTTAAGATTGAAAAAAGAATAATCATTGGCAATTCCATTATTTTAAAAATAATCTAATATTGTTAATGGAAATTTTCAACATCTATGCTGAGTGATTACCTACGGAGCCAAAGCAAATTTTATTTGGTTTACCTAGTTTCACAATATCATATGACCTTTCCTCTCTGCCTTGGTTTCATAATATAATAGCCAATTCAGCAAGTATGATTGAGCCTTGTGTACGTAACACTGCTAATGCTAGGAATCATTTATTTGTAAGGAAAATAGTCTTAGAGGCTAGGATATTGTTAAAATGCTGCTTATATTATTATAAAGGAATTTAATGTTTAAAAAGATCCACTCATATTGAAAATGAACAGTAAACAGGCTTCATTCCCTTATGTCTGCAGTATACCGTCTAGCATATCTCCGACTAAATACGCTATGTGCACGCCTTCTGTCTGATCATCCAGACCTAGAGCATATTATCTGGACTCTGTTTCAGCATACACTGCAAAACGAGTATGAGCTCATGAAAGACCGGCATTTGGACCAGGTAAGGAAGTTAATCACTTCACTGTCATTTCTTTCTACTACTGGTAACTGTGTGCTGATTTCCCATGTAAAGATTAAATCAAGTGAACAGCTGCATTAGTTTAGTAATCTGTATCATCACTTGTTGGATACCATTTATATTTTTTGTTATTCTTCTTACAAATATGAGTTTCATATTTTATATGTATATTTTAATTAAGACACAGACATTATTTACTTAAAAATTGCCAAGTAACCCATTTAGCATAAACCTTTTCTGTATCGTGATAAGCTAGATTTCATTTCAGTGGGGAAATAACATGAGCCAGAAACCAGCAGATCTAACCAGGATTGGTGACATATGCCTGTAATCAACAACTATTCTCAAGAGACTGAGACTGAAGACTCACAGATTTGAGGACTGCCTGTACTACATGACAGTTCAAGGTCATCTGGGACAACTTAGTAAGACCCTGTCCCAAAGTAAAAGTAGTAAAAAGGCTGGTGATGTAGCTCAGTGGTGAAGGATTTGCGTATTATACACAAAGCACTGGTGACATAATCCTAGTAAATCAAAAGGAAAAAAAAAAGGAGGAGGAGGAGGAAGAAGAAAGAAAGAGGAAGAAGAAAAAGGAATCAGGAATCCAAAACAGGAAGGGAGGGAGGGGGGGTAAGGGAAGGTGGACTTATCAGAAAGATCCTTTATAGCTTCCTTTCTTTTCTTAAAGGGGATAATAACAACATTTGGAGGGGTGACTAACAGCGTATTAATGTAGTAATTCATATTCCACTCAAAGCATATATGTAAAATGTATAATTCGGTGGTTTTAGTGTTTTTCTAGAGTTGCCCAGCTACCACCACAATCTGGGTTGTATGATAAATATTTATTTTTTTGAGGAATGGCTGGGTTATTTTCCAAAATGGCTATACCACTTTGTGTTCTATTTTTAAATGTTTATTATTATAATTATGTGTTTATGTGTATTTCTAGGTGTGGGTATGTGTATGTGTTTGCAGTGCCTGTGGGGGTCAGAGGCCCTGGGCATGGGGTTACAGGCAGGTATAGCCGATCACTAATGATATTGAACATCTTCTTTAGAGAAGTGTGTGTTAAGATCACACTAGCCAGGCATGATGCTCACGTCTTTAATCCCAGCACTAGGGAGGCAGAGACAGGTAGATGTCTGAGTTATAGGCTAGTCTGGCCTATGGAGTAAGTTCAACCCTGTCTCCAAAAATCAAAAACAAAACAAAACAAAAAACAGAAACAGAAATAAAAGACCTTTCTCAATAGACATGGTATTGCAAGGTCAGCCTCAAACTCATGGAGATAGGTCCAAATCTTCCTCCTGAGTGCTGGGATTAAAGGTATGAACCACCACACCAGGCTGCAGGGATTATATAATACAAGCCATATGATTAGCTTGTTCTAGTTTCAACACTTTTTGATAAATATTAAAGAGCCAGAGCTAAAGTTAGGGTAACAATAAACTGGATACTCAGTCCTGAGTAATTGAGTTAGCTGCTTGCATTTTGTTTTGTAAATACAGATGTTTTGGTTAAACACTTTTCATAGACTTTCAAACTGAGCTCAGAATAGGGAGGAAAACTTAGGAGAAATTAAATATCCTTCTTTTAAGGCCAAAAGGAAGCTAATAATACTTTTAAAAGCAAGGTGATATAATAAAGTTCTGAGTGCTTCTGTCACATTTCCTTCCTAGATTATGATGTGCTCTATGTATGGCATCTGCAAAGTGAAGAACATAGATCTTAAATTCAAAATCATTGTAACTGCATACAAGGATCTTCCTCATGCTGCCCAGGAGGTAGGTAATCTCTCATGGTAAGACTTTGAATATAAATCAGTATTCATAATTGATTTCAGTTGTTTATTAGAGATCATATATTTTGATTTAATTTTATAATATTGGTTAATTATTTGCAACTAAAGTGGAATTAGAAAACTATGACAAACTATGAACTCTAAATTCATACTTGAAATTCATAAATAATACTATGTATGTAATAATAACCAGGATATTTAAAATAAACTTTGTAGTATATTAATTTTTATTTTTCCACTGGCAAGGACAGTATAAGTGAATCCTTATTAAGACATAATAAGATTTTTCCATTGTAAGCCCGTTTTATGTCTATAGTTTCCTCTCCCACAGAGAGGTCATCATGGTAAAACACACTTAGTATGACACACATTTCACACAGTCCTGGGGCACAGCAGGGAGTCCTGAGTTATTGCTTCAATCTGTCACTGAATTTTTGAAAGTGATATCTTTTTTTGTATATTTTGAGTTGTCTTCTAAATCTAGTTATATAAGTTGTATAACAGATTTATTCCATAAAATTTCTGTAGTTTTACCGAATTAAAACTTACATAAGTTGGGCACAGTGGCCCAGGTCTATAATTCCTATTAGAATGCTAAGTGAGAAAGAGGTACCATGAGTATGGAATTGCATAGCTAGACCCTACTAGTAAAAATAAAAAGTAAATAAAGTAAAATTGAGTTGCAAGAAGTGTTGCTATTAAATGTCTGCTTCTTGTAAAGGAGCGGTACACACATCCTAAACCCTTTAGACGGGAGGCTTGCTACAGCCAGTGAACGCTGTCTACATCCCGGGGGCTGTAGTGTTGGCTTTGGTCAGCACAGCTCATCTAACTCTCTGGAGGGATGGCCAGCTTTCTGTCTGTGGCTGTCAGGCCCTTTCTCTGGATCACCTTGGTGACATTTCACTTTGAATAGTGCATCTATAATCTAAATCTAAAGAAGCCTAGATTATTGTTTTCTTTATAAAATGTGGGTTTTTTTTATACAACTATGTACAACTTTTTAAAGAAAATTTGAAGAGAGGAGTTCTTAAATTCATGTAACATGATTTTTTTAATTATTTTTTTCCTCAGACCTTTAAGCGTGTTTTGATCAGAGAAGAGGAGTTTGATTCCATTATAGTATTCTATAACTCGGTTTTCATGCAGAGACTGAAAACAAATATTTTACAGTATGCCTCCACCAGGGTATGTTGCAATAGCCTTTAATTGGAGAACACAGATGACGAAGTAAGGACCCCACCAAGCAGTAGATCAGTTATCTTTTTCTTTCCCCTTTTGTTATGTCTCTAGCCTCCTACCTTGTCACCAATACCTCACATTCCTCGAAGCCCTTACAAGTTTTCCAATTCACCCTTACGGATTCCTGGAGGTAACATCTATATATCACCCCTAAAGAGTCCTTATAAAATTTCAGAAGGTCTGCCAACACCCACGAAAATGACTCCAAGATCAAGGTTGGTGTTTCCTTTTTAAGGGAATGCTGAAAAAAATAACGCTTACTTACATTTGGTTTAAGCATGAAAACGTAAAGCTTTCTTTGTTTAAAATGGGCTAGGCTGTTGGGTATCTAATTTCCTTATGTACATTAAGTAAATGTATGAAAAGAATTTGGGGAGAAAGAAAATGTGTTTACCTTGTGAGCTTGCCCAGCTGCTGAGGTCTCTTCTATACATTGTTTGAGAACAAATATTTATGTGTGCCTCAAAAGACTAATAGTTTCTTTTTGTTTTTTTTGTTTGTTTGGGGGGGGGTTGGGATAAAGTTTCTTTGTGCAACAGTTTTGGCTGTCCTGGAATTCACTCTGTAGACCAAGCTGGCCTCGAACTCATAGAGACCCACCTGCCTCTGTATCCCACGTGCTGGGATTAAAGGCATGTGCCACCATCCCCCAACTAAAACACTAATAGTTTTATAAGCCATCTAAATAGATTTAGCTTAACTCTATATCTGTCTATCTATATACATCTGTCTGTCTGTCTGTCTGTCTGTCTGCCTACCTACCTACCTACCTACCTACCTACCTATCTAAAGCAGAGTCTCAACTATGTAGCCCTTGGCTGGCCTGGAACTTGCTATGTAGACCATGCAGGCTACATATTCAGAGATCCACCTGCCTCTACTTCTGAGTACTGTAATTAAAGGCATGTGTCATCATGCCTAGATTCTTTATTCTAAATTTGCTGTAAGCTCTATGGATCTTAGTATTTTGGTTGTTATGAAAATGAAGTGATAGAAAGGATGGCAGCATTGATCACCATAAAGCACTTGCCTCACACACCTAATGACAAGTTTGATTTCTGGAGCCATGGTAAAAGGAGAGAACGAGCTTCCCAAACATTTTTTTTTATTTTGACATGCTTGCCCACATTCACACACACACACAGATCATATACACACAAAGTAATAATAATAAATTTTTAAATGAAGATGTCTTATTAAGTACAGATTACTGTCAATTAAGAAAATTCACCTTTCTTAATTCTGTTGGTAGATTCCTTATATTACACTGGGCATTTCTGTTTCAGAAGGTCTCTGGCTCAGCAAAATGAATGTGAAACTGTTTAAAATTCTCAGATGAAAGATTTTGTACAATGACAAATCATATCTCTGGCTTTGAAGTTCGTCATTTGACTAATTATGTGTTATCATGGGCTATTTGAAATAGGCTTGATGTTTATAAAGTAGGAGGCCAATTAACTAGTATAATTAATGCAGTTTCATCAGAAATTCTCAGTATATGTAGTTTATACCTGGTGGGCCAGAGAAACAAATGGGGAGAAAAGGGCTCTATTCGCATTTTAGGAAATGCCTGTGTAGTATATTCAGTTACACGAGTAATGCATACTTGTGATTAAAATTTCAAACTCTGTAGAAAAATACCAAGTTAAAAAATAACTGGAAATGTGATGGAAGGGTGTGTGTCTGTATTTTTATGTGTATACTTACACTTTTTTCCTCTAGATCTTTCAGTATGTAGCCCAGGATAGCCTCAAATTCATGGCAGTCTTACTGCTCTAGCCTCCTATGTACTAGATAACAGGAGAGCCACCAGGCCTAGCATGCTTTGGTGCTCGTGGTAGGAAAATGTCGCATTGTGAGCATCCTAATTGCTAAACCACTGCTGAGGCTCTAGAGAATGTAGCAGTATGTTCATACAGCATACCTAGGTATCTGATCAATCAGATACACATAGAAGGGTGTCAGTTATCAAGGAAATGGAAGACCGTAAAGTCTACAGAGCTACCAGTTCCATGTGCATGTTTTAAAATCTTTATTGGCCTACATAAAGAAATACTTTTTCAACTTCCTTATCAAAAATATAAACTATAATTGAGTCTGGTCACATAGACCTGTGATCTCAGTTGCATAGGAGGCTGAAGACAGCATCGTAAGTTCAGGACTTGCAGGGCAACTCAGTGAAACCTTGTCAAAAGAAGGTTTAGGGTGTAGCTGGGTGGTAGAGCACTAGCCTAACATATACAAGGCCCCAGTTTCAACCCCGTGTAATTAGAAACAAAACTAAACATAAATGATATGGTTGAAGTGACAGCAACTAGAATAATAAGGATCTCTGATTATAGAACACCTAAAAAGTAACTTTTACTACATACCAGTAAAAACCCTAATTAAAGTCTGATTATTACTTTATAAGCATACGTTTTTAAAATTAAATTTATTGAGGGGAGTGGGGCTCATGCCATGGCACACATGTGGTCAGAGGATAGCTTTGTAGAGTCTGTTCTCTCGGTTCACCTTGATGTCTGTGTTTTGGCGATGGAATTCAGGTTGCCAGATATGTGTAGCAAGTGCCTATACCTGCTGAGCCATCTCACCAGACCTTGATTTTTAAACTATTGTTGTTGTTTTATTTTATATTTATTTGCCTGGGAGCTTTGCATGCTACTGTGCATGTGTTGGGTTAGAACACAACTTGGAGTAATCCTCTCTGCCACGAATTTCAGGGACTGAATTCAAGTCACCAGGCCTGGCTGCAAGTGCTGTTCCCTGCTAAGCCATCTTATTGGTCTTTTAAATTTTATTTATTGACTTAGAACTGTATCTGCTGTAACTTAAATTAGAATGAGGTTACATTGTTGATTTATGAAGGACTAAGTAATGATAAATCTTGCTAAAAATCCTCATTAAATGTGGGCCATGGTAGAATTATGCCCCACAAACCTAGAGTTATTATTGTAGTCTAAGAGGTCTGGGGGTATAGTTCAATGGTAGAATGCATGAGTAGTGTATTTGAAACTTTGGGTTTGATCCTCAACCCCATAAACAAGCAAACGAACACCTGGCTCGTCATGCTTTGGTCACACTAGCACTAGCAGAGCGATCCTAACAACGGATAGATGGTATCAGTGGTCTCAGAAACCTGGGTTCACAGTGGTTGAGAAAGATGTGTTTGTGCTCATCTCTACACATCTGCACAGTTTGTGTCTGGTTTTCTTTCACGACTAACTCACGTTTTATCTTAACTTGACAGAATCTTGGTCTCAATTGGTGAATCATTTGGGGTGAGTATTTCTTTCTATGAAAACTGGTGTTGTGGGATGTTATATAAAATGTATTGGGCACTTTGATGCAAGTGCTATGTGCCCCTGCATCTCCCTTTATTTGGTGGTTTGTTGTGGGACATCCGTATATGAACATCAGTGCTTTAAACTGTAGCTAGAAAGGAATTGAAGATTGCTGTAATCTGAGCGTATAGATGCAATTGCCCCATACATTCTCTAGTCATATTATATAAAATTCAGAGAGCCATCTGTGATTTATTTTTAAATCAGGTTTAACCTTGAATAATATTCATAACTGGTACACTTCTAAGATGTTTTCTAAACATTTCTCTGAGATTATATAAAATACATGTAAATGGTCATGTATATATATATATATAAAGTGTTTTATGTTCACAGTATTCCTAAAGTGAAATGTGTATTCTCCAACCCTACACATAGCTGGTGTCACCCAGTTCAGTTCAGTTTGACTTGATTGCCCAGTTGTCTTTGGATCCCACAGGTTCCAGGGCTGAGGTCATTACCTTCTCCCAGATGCCAGTCACAAGTGGCAAGTTCCTGGGTGACACCTTGTTGACCATTCATATTGGCTAAAAGTCGGAGGATCCTTGTAACATCTTTCTGGTTTGACCATTTGTTAGAATATTTGCAAAATTCTGGAAAATGGTTTACTGACTATTAACAGTTTATTACAGAAGACACAGATGAAAAGACTCACATAGGGTGATGGCCACTGGGGTCCTGAACCTCTTTCTGTGGAGTTAGCAGCTCAAGAGCTATCCCAGTCCTGATGCTGAAGGATTTTATTTTGTACAGATAGTTGATTAATTAAATCTCTACCCACTTTTCACATCCTAGAGGTTAGGAACTGTGGTTGAAAATTCCCAGTATTCCCAGTTTCTAACCACAGCTTGTCTTTCTGACACCTGACCCCATGCTGATGCTATCCCTATATTAGAACAAAGGATGTCCCATCATCCTTATCACCCAGGAAGTTCCAAGGGTTTTAGGAACAGGAAGACAAAAGCCACATGGTACCACGTATATGTATATAATCTCATATAAATGTTTACACAAGTTTCGAAAGTCAGTAACTTAGGATTTGAAATGAAGTACTCTGAAATGAGGCACCATATCCACGCATTAGCAGCTTGTCTCTAGCTACTGGTCTCCTACCACACATTTAATGCTCCTCTGCTCGCTCATTCATCTATTCTCTCCACCCCACTAGCCCACTCCCTTCTTTACTTCCTTTCAGTGCTAGTCTTTCTCTGGTAAGCAAGGAACTGAGATAGTGCGATGGTGCAGAGCATAAAGGTACTTGCGGCATAAACCTCGTGGCCCAAGTTTGATGCCTAGAACCCACATAAAAGGTGAAAGGAGAAAACTGACTCCCAAAGCTTGTCCTCTGACCTTGGCATGTGCACCATGGTACACATGCTCACATTCACACTCATCATGCGTAATAATAAATAAAATTTTGGTTTTAAATAATTGGTTTCATGATGAGCCATCACAATTATATATATCTGTAATCTCAGCACTTGAAAGACAGGTGGGAGGATTAAGAATTTGTGGCTGCTCACAAATGGAAAACAATTCTTCTCTAATGAAGTCTCTCTGCAGATATAAACCACACTTGAGGGCAGGTCCCATGCCCAGCAGTAGATGATTCACACAAAACGGAAGTTCTTTGTCTACATGAGGTTTTGATGGGGCTTCTTTTTCCTTTAACGTTATAGGTCCTTTGTGTATATATTACAGCTTTCAGTTTTGTGTTTTTAGGGGATTCTTATGTGTACAAACTTGTGTATGAACAATATCTATTTTCAATAAAGTAAAAACGTCTTAAAGGAGTGGCTAACCCGGGCTTCACAGTGATTTGTAGGCCAGGATGGGCTACATAGCAACAGTATTGTTTTAGGGGGAAACAAAGGAGAGAAGAAAAGGGGAGGGGAAGAAGAGAGGAGAAGAGAGGACAGGTGTGTGCACACATGAACGCGTACTGTAGAGCGGTGGTTCTCAGCCTTCCTAATGCTTTGACCCTTTAGTACAGTTCCTCATGTTGTGATGACTCCCATCCATAAGGTTATTTCTGTTGCTACTTCATAACTGTAATTTTGCTACTGTTATGAACTGTAAAATAAATGTTTTTTGGAGATAGAAATTTGCCAGAAGGGTGGGTGACAACCCATGGGTTGAGAACCGCTGCTGTAGAGGTAGGCTGAAGTTTGCATGCTAAATAAAGTGTAAAAGTCAACTTTCCAAATACTCAGTGCTGTGACATCTGGTTCAAGATGGGCTACAGCTGCCAGCTTCACAAAGGATCTGTGGAGTCATGCAAATATAGCTGGAGCTAGGCAGGTGTGTGACAGAGGTCATCAAACTTTTGCTTACTACAACCTGTAAAATAAAGGAGAAAATGTCTATTCATACAGATATTAATAGAGCCATGAGATTAGGTTTCTGCCCTGCTGGTATGTACTCTAAATATATCTTCATTAAATGAAACTTATCCTATCCAGTGCACCCATCAGATCGCATTTAACCTGTGTATCAAAATCTGACTTCATTTGTTGACTCAAATAACATGTACTATGTATATCTGAGACAGTCTTGAAAAGGCAGCTGAGATGGGCTGTTTGCATACTCATCTCCTGGGTGAGGGTGTATGGTGTGCCATGGCACTTCTTACCAGACTCACATCATGTCTAGTAATACTACCTGGACTAAAACTGTGAAGTCTTTGGCTATTCAAATTAAAAACCTTCATGAATTACCAATAGTTCAACAAATGCCATATCAGTGGTGATTTGTAGTACATCAACATATGATGTGTCAACACACCACCTGTGGCCTTCCTTTCCACTATGCACTACTCTAAATCAACCATATATTTCCAGAAATCTAACTCGGCTCTTCTGCCTCTGTGTAAAAGCCCTGGTTTCATGTGGGGGTGACTCCCAGCAAGGCCACAGGCCGAGCCAGTATTTGACAGCACAGGGATGACAGAGAACAACAGCTGCTTGAAAAAGGTGGGAGGACTCAGGAGGAGTGGGTGTGTAATGAAGGCAGAATTGGCACAATTATGTTAATTTTTTAAAAAATCTCTCATTTAGTCCAGTAAGACAGAGAATTAAAATTAAGAAATTCCATCTGCCTGACTTTTGACATGCCTCAAAATAAATTTCACACCTGCTAACTTCAAAATGTTATTTAATGATTTTAAATAAGAACTCTGTAAATTGTAGACATCTGAGAAGTTCCAGAAAATAAACCAGATGGTGTGTAATAGTGACCGAGTGCTCAAAAGAAGTGCTGAAGGTGGCAACCCTCCCAAACCACTGAAAAAGCTGCGCTTTGACATCGAGGGAGCCGATGAAGCAGATGGGAGGTAGGAGTCTTGGAGATGCTTGCTCCAGGCAGCTGAATGGGGCACAGGGGCAGGCTCAGCACCGTCCTGCCAGTGTTTTGTGTGTGGGGACAGCTACAAACGAGTAGGTGTGGGCCAAGGTGGTGCACCTTTAATCCTGGCACTCGGAAGGCAGAGACAGGTAGATCTCTGTGGGTTCAAGGGCAGCCAGAGCTACATAGTGAGCCCTTGTCTCAAGACAAAGCAACATACTAAGTGTGAAGTGATAGAAAGGGAAGCACCATGGAAATCAGATGCCACCTGTGGAAATTCATGATGACTCAGCTATTAGAAGTCTGCATGTGGTCTTACCTGGCTGTTGATTTAACACTAAATTTAAAAATTCTTTCTCTTGAAAAACACTAAATATTATGCTTTATAAGAACCATTAAAAGTGCATAGGATCATAAATTTGTGACATCTTTAATTTAGATAACTTGGAAACTTTTGAAATTAAATCAAAGCAATAGCATGAAATGTCATTGGAAGCAGATTTACTAGGAAATTGCGTGTATGCTCTTGAAATATATTTTTTTTTCATCTGCAGTAAACATCTCCCAGCGGACTCCAAATTCCAGCAGAAACTGGCAGAAATGAGTAAGTATTCTCTCCCTCACTTCGCATACAGCATTGAAGCAGCTGCTTTCATTGAAGAAAACTTTTTCACTCTATGAAGGAATCCACCTGTTATTCCTTCAAGTGATAGAGTTATTTATGCATTTAAAATACAGTTCAAACAAGAATATATATTTGCCTATTACAATGGTAGACTAAATGAAGGTTGTCGGCACACTTTCCAAGAGCCTTGAATAGTCTCACACTAGTGCTGATCAATACTTTAAAATTTATTTTTTTGAGATTTTATGCATGTATTAATGTATTTTGATCATATCTCCACTGTCCATCTTTCCACTCCTCCCAGGCTACTCCCCTCAGATTGTACTCCCAACTTTATCTCCTCCTCCTTTCTATTATCTCCTGAGTCCAGTTAGTGCTGCTGGTATTGCCTACAGCTCTAGGGTTGTCCATAAAGCACAGACAAAACACCACAAGTTTGCTGAGCTCATTTCATCTGCAGAAATTGGGATAATTTAAAAGTTTTCTATTAATGGAAATCAGAATTTTGAAAATGAAGATTAGGTCATTTTCCATATTTCAGTGTGACAGGAATTTAGAATGTAAGGTCATGGGTTGTCACTGAGTGGCAGAGTGTTTGCTGCCTGGTGTGCATAGGTCTGGAGTTCTCAGTATTGCAGTAGACAGACACGTGTATACACATAATAAATCAATAAAGTGAGAAAATCATTTTTGAAATAATTTTAAAAATGAAATTTTAACCTAAGCTATTATGAGACTATAAAGATTAAGTAGATGGAAAGAGGCAGTACTTGCTGTTTCTGGTTGTCTTAGCAATAACTGTGGTAGTGAGTGGTACAAGATCCAGTAATAGGCAAAGAAAGGAACTTGAAAAGAGTGAAAATATTTAGGGGCTGCAGGGGGGTAGTGCCAGTGAGTATGATGGGGACTTACAGCCGGGCTTTGGAGATGCCAGCTGTAATAGAAAGCACACAGCAGAGCTGAACTTCGGACTGATTTTAAGAAGCCTTTTCCTTACGTGTGTTGTTTAAACCAAGGTTAAATATACCAAGCATTCAAAATATTAGTTATATCCATTAATACATTACTATTTTATCTTTTAAATTGTTGTGCCCTCCCCCAAGGTACATATAAAGGATGGGGCACTAATAACCAAATTCAAACCTTGGAATGCTTACAAGTATTTTTGGAGCCCACAAACACATGTTACAAGGGGGCAGAGATGGGAAGATCAAAAGTTCAGGGTCCTTCTGAGACAATGTAAATATATGTGATTTGTTTTAGTACTGGGGATTTAATGCAGAATCTGTGTCCTAGCTGTTTGTATTTTTTTTAAATGAAGAATGCCTGTAGGTCAAGAATTTGTTGGTTTTTGGTTAGATTTAATTATTTTTTTTAGTGTGTGTGTGTGTGTGTGTGTGTGTGTGTATACATGTACATGTGTACATATGTGGATTCATAGACAACTATAAGCTCCAGGCTTGGGTGCTGGGAATGGGGAATACAAGAGCAGTGTGTACTTTTAACCACTGAGCCTTCTTTCCAGCTCTAACAGCATAGCATGCCACCCTCCTACCCTCTCTTTGGTGACTCTTCCTCTTCTCATTTGTTTCCCTGGACAATCTTACTTCCACTTTATTTTATATATGAAAACATCATTTTTATGTTTTATCTCAGTAAAAAATTGTTTTGTTTTTAATTACGTGTTCTTGTTTCGATCATATTATAATTAACAATCATTTTTAAAATGTTCATGCCCAGTTTGAACTATCTCAAAAAAGGAAAAAAAAGGTTTTGGGGTCAGGGGAATGCCTACCTTTATGGAAAATACATCACTCACTCTGCAGGCCAGGAGCTGTGGTTTAAGTGGCCAGACTTGACTTCAGTATATCTAGACTAGTGGTTTGCAATGAGGAACAGTAGGAATGTACATGGCTGTTTTGGGGGTGAGTCACAAGAAATGGTATTTAAAATGCTATTTAAGGTACACAGTATATATTTTTATTTATTGCAGTTTTAGAGTGTTGTGTGATGTTTTGATCATTTCACCCTTAGCCAACTCTGCCCAGGTTTAATTTATAATTTATACATATATACATGCAGTACAGACAGACAGACATATCCTAGTGGTATAGCTTGAGGAAAAGAGATTAACAGGGGAGTCTGGCTTTTAAAAAGTTAGGTAGACATGATAATCCCAGCACTTGGTAACCTAGACAGGAACATGAGTCCAAGACACTCTGGGTCGTATAGCAAGACCCCCTGTGGAAACCAAAAAGACCCCTACTGTAAGGTTCAGTGCTCTAGCTGGTTGACATGAGCCGGCAGATATAGTAGCCCATGGTCCACTTACCCAGCATCTTCAGCACTATTAATATTCTTTGTTGTTTTTTTTTTTTCAGCTTCTACTCGAACACGAATGCAAAAGCAGAAAATGAATGATATCATGGATATCTCAAACAAGGAGGAAAAGTGAGGATCTCAGGACCGTGGACACTGTGGACCCTGGGGACACCTGACTTGTGATTCATGGATGTGACTGTAGTTCCCAGGTTCTGCTAATGGCCGTGTTTACTCATGTTATAGATATAAAATGTGCAGGTACAAGCTGAATATTTGTGTGGATGATTCCTAAGCCACTTCAATGTTGTAATCAATGGTATAGAATTGATAGTACACAGGATTGAGAATCCTGTGCAGATCATGCCATTTAAAACATGAAAGCAGATTGTTTGCATTTCCAGTGTGAGCCTGCTGCCCTCAGAAGTGAGGCTGCCTCTGGAGAGGGGTCCTGCAGCCCCTTACGCCTGGCTGACTACTTTGCCTTTCCTCGTGGCACATGTGTGATGTTTGCTCTTGGTTTTATTAATTTATATGTATTTTTTTAATTTAACGTGAATACCCTTAAAAAATGTGTCCTGTCTTCCAAATGCAAGTTGATTGACTATCCACATTCAACCAAATTATCTTGACTGTCCTACTGACACAGATTGTTAAAAACCACGGAAAAGTAATTTCTACACATTGGGCTTATTGTAATATTAGAATCTAATGTGCTGTGTGTTTGTTTTACATATTTTACTTTTGAAATACAAGCAAAAAAAAAACAAAGTATAAACATATGATACTGTCTTACTACTGACACAGATTTCATACCTCAGAACCTGTAAGAATTGATTCTTTTATTCATCCAACTCATGCTTTAACTGAAGATTATTGATAGTACTCCAGGTTTTTTTTTTTTTCCTTTTAATCATTAAGATTACTAAATCTGTAAGTACCCATGTAGTACTTGAAAGTCAAGTCTGGCCACAACTGTGCTGCAGAGGACCCTAGTACAGTACAACCCAAGTGCACTTTCTAATGTTTCTGGGTCCTGAAGAATCAAGATAGAAATCAATTTTGTTCCACAAGCAGACTGTTATGTGTAGCTCTGGGAGCCTTCATTTCTCCCTCATAGAGCTGAGTGTCTATTTGCACCTCAGCAATTCTGCTCTTCTAAACTTGGGGAAGTTTTGTTTTTCTGGAATGGTACATGTCTTCCAGGTATCTTTTGAACTGGCAATTACCTATTTTTTTTTAAGTCATTCTGGTCTAATAACACTGGCTCATTCAAAGCCACACTCTTTCTAGTCCAACATTACTGCAAATAATCAAAGGTGTTTATAAATAAGTTAGGCATTAATGCTCTGATTATGTGCAAACGCTTCAGATTAAAATAGCTGCATTGAAAACAGAGGCACTCCCTTCACCCCTCCACCTAAAGGTGTATTTAAATTGTCTTGTGGGATTAACTTATTTAGAGATGGTATAATTTAAAATAGGTGATATTTAAGGTAGCGTCAGCTAGCATTTAAGAAAATCACTTTTTCTAAACGCCATACTTTTTTTTTTTAAGAAATCTGATCTTGTTAGAAAACTTTATTTTTTCCTCATTTTAGTTACAGTTTTACTAGTTTGATAGTTTTCTCGATAACCAAAAGCAATAGACAGCTTCCCTCATTTCTTCATTAAGTTCTGCATGAACATCATACAGATTAGTTAGGTTTTAGGTCAAGGGCTTACCATACTTCTGGGTCTTTTGCTAGTAAGTTCAAGTTAGAATTAGTAACAGAATTATAGGGATTTTCAAAGATCCTGTATTGAGATTTCTTAAGGGTGCAGACACTGCACTATTGGTTTTGTTTTTGTACTGGTTAAAACTACATTCAAAATTGCTATGTCCCTATTTTCTATAATAGTTTGTCTATTTTAAAATAAACTAGTTGTTAAGAGCCTTACTGGTGTTGTATGGTCTCTTTACTAAGTGTGTTTTCTGTATATGAGCTTTCTCCTAACATCTCATTCTTTCTGATGATCAGAATTACAGAGATGCGCTTTTAGGCCCGTGTGTGTGTGTGTGTGTGTGTGTGTGTGTGTGTGTGTGTGGTTTGTGGTAGCACATATTATTTATACATACATATATATTAATTTTAATTCTGCTCCCTTTTGCCTCAGTTTTTGTGAAATGAATTTGTTTAAAAGGTTGTGTGTTTTATGATACTCTGTCAGAAACAGGCCAAAAACAGGAGACACTGTGAAGCCTTACAAGCAACTAGCACAGTAGGGCACAAAGAAAGATCCAGAGGAGACAGTAGGTGGTTATTTAGCTGCCAGCTGGTGCTGCAGGCCCTTCTCTGTTGACAAGCAGTAAATTCATCCAAACATGAAAATAAATGACAAGGAGGCTCTTTTACAATAGCAAGTTAGTGAGGATTGAGGGCTCCAGAAGGGACTGGGCCTCAGAAGATAATCGCGCGCTGCCTCCACTTGACAGGGGTGGGAAAACAGAACCGCAGGACCAGAGCAAAACTGGCTATGGTGGCAAATGCTTGTAAGCACAGTACTCGGAAGCCGGTGTCAAAGTATGTGTGGGAGGCAGCTTAGGTTATACAGAAAACATAAGTAAGAATTTTAAAGAAGTAGAGAGGAGATAGAGTGACAGATTAGGGAAAATATGTTGCAAACGATACATCTGATAAAGGACTGTTACCCAGAATGTACAAAGAAATCTTAAAGCTCAACGAAAAGAAACCAAGTTCATTTTAAAATGAGCCGAAGCTTACCCAGATAGATCACCAAAGAAGCAGCAGATGGCAGATGAGCACACGCAATGATGCTCCACATCAGACATCATCCAGGAGGTGCAAAGGAAAACTGGCAGCACTGCACATCTGTTAGAAGGGTCAGAATTTGGACCACCAAGACTTCCAAAGGCTGGCGGCAGCAGCTTGGCGGTTTCTTACAAAACTAAATATAACTTGGCCATAAGATCACACAGTCACCCTCCTTGTGATTTATTTAAGGAATGAGAACATGCCTACACAAAATATGTACACAGCTGTTTGGCCACTTATTCGCAGTTGCCAAAACCTAAAAGCAGTCAAGATGTCTTTCGGTCAGTGGATGGATAAGCTGGGACATCAGAGTGGTGCATCTACATATATGCAGGGAAACATTTCTACATAAGTAAATTTTAAAGAGACCAGTGGTTGCCAGGGATTGGGGGAGGAGAAGGGAAATGGGTAGCAGATTACAGCTATTTCATGTGCTTTGTAACAGTGGAGATGAGCTAGGTGGTTTTTCAACCCACAGGATGTACAACAGCAAGAGCGGAATTTAGAAACTGGCCTTCGTGGGCTAAGGTTGTGTAGAGGTTCTCATCAGTTGTAACAAATGTACCATTCTGGGGGAGATGCTGAAAGTGGCTAACACAAAGGAAAGTTCTATACCTTCTCAGTTGTTATGTAGAATTATAAAACTGCACAAAATGTATCTTCAAAACAAGTGACTATTCTGTTTGGTTTTCTATCAACTTGACACATGCTTGAGTTATTTGGGAAGACAGACTTGAAATTGGGAAAATAGCCAAGATTGGAAGATTGACTTATGGGTAAGTCTTTCAGGCATTTTCTTAATGATTGGTGTGGGAAGGCCCAGGCCACTGTGTGAGGCACCACCGTGGACAAGTGGTCTTAGGTTGTATAGGCAAGCAGGCTGAGCAGGCCATAGAAAGCAAGTCAGCAGCATGGACTCTACCTCAGAACTGAAGTAAACCCTTTCCTTCGCAAGCTTCTTTCGGTCATGGTGTCACAGCAATACCAACTGTGATGGCCATTCTTGGTTGTCAGCTTGACTGTATCGGGAACGAACTATAATCCATAAGTGGAGGGCACACCTGTGAGAGATTTTCTGCTTAGTTCACAGTGGTTGAGCTCACTTCTGGTCTGGACCTTTGAAGTAGACTTTGCTAGATCATGAGGCGGGAGACACAAGCCTTTAATTTGCATTTGAGGCAGGGAGAAATGCCTTTATTAGGGGCCATACCTTCTGCTGAAAGTCTGCCTAAGGACACAGAGGCTTTTGCCCTCCGCCTGCTTGTTCTCTCCTTGCTAGCACATCATTCCTTCACTGGTATTGGAGTCTACTGATGTATATTCCCCTCTGTGTGCTGTGAATGTTTTATTACCATTGGTTAATAAAGAAGCTGCTTTGGCTTATGGCAGGGCAGAATAGAGCTAGGCAGGAAAACAAAACTAATGCAGGGAGAAAGAAGGTGGAGTCGGGGATACCATGTTGGTGCCATAGGAGAAAGACACCAGAACCTTACCAATAGGCCACAGCCTTGTGGCAATACATAGATTAATAGATATGGGTTAATTTAAGATGTAAGAGTTAGTAAGAAGCCTGAACAGGACAAACACTGTTGTAATTAATAGTTTCTGTGTGATGATTTGGGTCTGGGTGGCCGGGAAATGAATAAGCAATCTCAATTTACAGTCTGCTTTGGGATTCCAGCATATATAGAAACCAGCTGAGACATCCAGCCCTATGGACTCAGTAACTTCTGAGTTCTTGACTTTCTATTAACAGTGACTGTTAGATTTAGCTGGATTTCAGCCTGTAAGCCATTTTAATAAACCTCCTTTACACGTATGTATGTTTGTATGTATGTATAACATATATGTATACACAGATTTTATTCAGAAAGTTCTGTGACAAGAGAACCCTGACACAGTAACCTTACCAACAGCCAACAAAGGCAATAAAATGAATAATTGGATTTAAAAAATAGAAACCAGTTGGGTGGTGATGGCATTTGCCTTTTATCCCAGGCAGAGGCAGGTGGATCTCTGTGAGTTGGAGGCCAGCCTGGTCTATAAGAGCGAGTTCCAGGACAGGCTCCAAAGCTACAGAGAAACCCCGTCTTGGAAAAAAAAAAAAAAAAAAAAGGAGCCATTTATGTCTTGGTGTTGACTTTGCTATAACACATCTGAATATCTGCTTTTAACAAAACAAGTGGACCATAAAAGGGATTTTTATATGCCTATGAGACATAAGGTTAATACTTTAGTTTTGTTGTTCAAAAATTTAAAAAGACAATTTTTTCTATCTTCAAGTAAGTACTTTATTATCAAATACATGAGAATAAGACTTCTATTTCCAAAAAGGTTTCCTTTATGTAACATTGTGAGACTGAAGAATCCAACACTGCATCTTGTCTAGTTTTTCTTGTGCTACAGGGTGGCTTGTTATGGTCTAAAAACTCTTTCTCCATCATATGAGTGCTACCCATGAAATGTGTTAGTTCCTTCTCATGTAGTATTTACTAGTACCAGGTTAAGAAATGTGTTTTATAGTGACATAAAAGCTAGCTACAAGAAAATACAATCTTACAGAGGAAGACCCTCCTTAATATAAAGAAAGCAAAGGGTTTTATGCAATTACATATGGCAGATGATTCCAGAATAACATTCAGAGTTAATATATCAATAATGCCATATGAGAAATTAATAACTTGGAAAGTAGAAAATTAAAATTAGCCCTTGGGCCTTTGGCAATTTAAATGTTAAGGCCTTTTGTGAATTCTAATAATGTTCTAAATTAGCTACTACTTCTCAGAACTAAGAACTCAAATGTGAATCTCAATTAGACTTCTAATTTTATTCCTTCACCCAGCCTTCTAGCTGTTCTCAGCACACCCACAGGTTGACAGTAAATGACCTAGATGCCTTGTATACACAAGGCACTGTGAGAGGCTAAACTAGGGCGTGACAGCATCCCTTGTTTAACTGTGTATCAGGCAGCTGAATAATAGAACATTTTTCCGAAATAGAATGTTTCAATGCCTCAAAGATATCACTAGTGACTCAAAGGAAGAAATGGTAACTATAATGACATTTTCATTTTTTAAGTGGTACTTTTTTATTTTTCATATGTCTTCATTATACTCTTTCTTTACCTAAACTTCTCCCAGGACCTCCTAACTTTAGTGCCTATCCAACTAAGTATTCCTTTTCTCTCAAGACAAACAAAACCAAAAACAAAAAAAAAAAAAAAAAAAAAAAAAAAAAAAAAAAAAAAAAAAACCCTCGGAAAGATAACCAACCAATCAGAATGACAAAAAAATACCAAAACAAACAACGGAGCCATGGAATCCAGTTATGCTACTCAGCTACGCCTGAGCATGGGGCCTGCGCTGACACAACAGAGCGAATGCACATATGAAACCAGAGACTGACAACATGCACAAGGCCTGTGCCAGCTCAGGACAGACTCCTGGCTGGAGAAAGGGAAGTGGACACAAAGCTCCACCCCTAACCAAGAAGCTATTTACAACAGATACCTGTGAGGAGAGGGAGAGTCTCCACTGGTGTGAGGCCGGGTACATCTTCAGTGTTTGAGGGTGTCATACCTAGTGGAACACTCAGCCTTTCGTTGTAAATTCCAGGTTAGGTAGATGGAGAAGGCTGACTGCCGTCCTTTTGACAGAACATAAGAATTTGGCCAGATGTAACTCAACACTGTTAATTACAGAAAAGTTGTTTATCAGTGGCCTTTATTTTTTTTTAATGTTTTATTTATTTATTTTTGCAGGGGTGACATGGAAAGGCTTAAACATCCCTTTCCATATTAGGGATCAGTTCTTAAAGGCTCCAACTCTGCTGGCTTTGCTGATGAAGTTCTTCAGAAGATCATGGTCCATTTCTGCAAATCCTGAAGTCTGTGTTACTACAGTCAGATGATTTATACAAAATCTGAAGCAGAACTCTTCTAAATCCTGGAACAACAGCAACAGTTTAATGAATTCATATCCCCAGTGTAAGGCAACAAGGCAAGAGAATTCCTCTCAGAGAAAGGATTTGAGAACCAGCAGGAGGGAATGATTAGCAGAGCAGTACAGTTATAGCAACTCTATCGCTACAATTAGTTCGTGTTTTGAAAGTGTAATTAACAGAAAAGTACGGTGGCCAGGGCCCAGCATCTAGCCTTTTCCTTCAGAGAGAAGTATCTAGGCATAGACACCTTTCCTGGCAATAGTGCATGTCAGTCATTCATTCCCCTCTCCATATTTGTTAAAAGCGCTGTGCTCCTGGCATTTTTAAATGCTTCTGCCTGTGAAGAGTTTGTGGAAAAGGGAGACATGAAGACAACTGGCCATGCCAGGACCCCAGTCTAGCACACTTACTGTTTCTCTGCATGACAAGGGATGCGATAGGGGCACTTCATCACATTACACCTTCAATAAACTTAACCGGGCAGAATCTAAGCAGCAGAGTGTGTGCTTGGCATATGTGAGGCTCTGGGTTCAATCTTCAGAACTAAAATAATTTATATATATTTACATATATTTCAATATAAATATGTGTACTTAAATTTATATAAAATCAGTGCTGAGGAATGAGCTCAAAGCCTCGTGCAGACTAGGCTTACTAGGGAAGTGTTCTACACCCAGGTATGATCTGACCTAGAAGACCTGTTCATGTTCTAATTTTAAACTTGTGTCTCTGTTGAAGCTATTTTATAAAATACAAAGCTCCCAACAGTTACCAAGATATTATATATGTACATTTCCCACTATAGTCTTTTCTCTAAACACATAGAAACTCTAGCAAATGCTGAAGATGAACGCAGACTGAGATTATCAGCAACAGAAAACACTGGCAGCCATGCCAACATGCACACAAACCCACAAGCCATTTCCCTTGTAAGAGGAAACCAGCTACACAAAGGGAAGTGCAATCACTCTGTCCCACAACAGACTGGCAGGCTGCTGGAGTCCCATGTGAGCGCTCGAGGACAAACTGAAATAGGCACATACCCACACGACAACAAAGATGTGCTGTCTCGATGGGAACCAAATACCTCGAGAGCCACTTATAGCGGGTAGCACAGGAGATCAAACAATATAGCGGGGCACCTCAGGCTGAGCCTACAGAATGATAGAGGAATGCCTGCCCGCATCAGTACTGAGGCTGTCTGTGGAAGTGGGAGCTGAGCACGCCCATGTCTCCCAGACAGTGTCAGGAGAGTTGCTAATTATCAGGAAAGCAAAATGACCCTCAGAAACTACTATTTAGATTCATCTTCCTTTACTTTTTGGACTGGAAACTTCCTATAATTATTTTAAGAATAGGACTCAGAGAGAGTTCTTGAGACTCAATAAACTTATCAGAGAGTTCTGTCTCTATAAGACAAGTCCTTTATTATTTTCCAAACACTTTCTCTATTTAAATGCTACTGCTTTACACAACCTCATCTTAACAAGGGCTCTTAGTTCTGCCAGGCAAATACAGATGCCATGGGTTCCCTGTTCATTTTTCTCCCTCAAGACTCATACTTTGTCTAAGTACTTCCTCTTTCTCATTCTCAGTGAACATGACTTCCTCCTGCTTTCCTCAGAAGAGGCTCCATAAAGCCCTTCCCTCACATCTCCTTACCTCTTGCTGCACACCTGTGGACACGCCCCTTTTGGGGTACCCTAGTGTATGGTCCCTGACAGAAATAAGGTCTGCCTCCTCGCTCTATCATCGGGCCACTCTGCCTGCCTTCCAGGACCTGCTAAAGCAACTGTCCCCGTTAGCTTGTTTTCAGGGTATCGTTCCCCTTTTTACACAAACATACTTTGATTTATCTCAACTGGCACTCCAATCTGTGTCCCATCAAATCTCAGAAAATCCCAAGGAAACGCTGTCTCTGGATCCCTAGTCCCTCTGCTTCCGTTCTGCACTCAGGCCGTCCTGCAGGCCGCACTGCGGCCCTCCAGTGCATCACACAGGCAGATGTGAGCATGCCCCTGGCTCACTAGGGCTTCCTACAACTCATGTCTTTCCTAGCATCCAGGGTGTCACCTCCTGAACTATGCGGACTGGCTTGTATATTTCTAAATCTGTGAAATTTTGCTTTCCACTCAATATTAAAATTGAAAAGTACTTCTATGGAATGGCTTTACCCTGGTGCTGTTTCCCTGGAGTATCCTTTGCTGGTGTCCCCCTACCTAAATCTTAACCTTTGACACCGAATGCCCAAGACTTGCTTGTCTGTCTCATAATACAGCTGCTCACAGCTCTCAGTACAGGGTCTAACTCTAGACTGGGCTACTCACTCCTTACTCAGGGTCTTTCCTGATGTTTCATAGATCTTTGAAACCGGATTTCCAAGCACTTCTCCTAAAATGCTGCTCTTAGCTATCCTACCCAGCTTGGTGCCCCTAGCCATCCTCCACCTCACAGTAAGAGAGTTCATCTTTTTGGTTACTCAGACCAAAAACCTGGACATGATTCTGTCCTTCCAGGTTCCCACCCCACATCAACAAATCTTACTGCGTCTACTTTTGAAGTAGAGTTACAGTCCAACAACTTTTCATCACTCCTATAGCCAATGACTTGGGCGAGTCTACCCTCACCACTTGCTGGTGGACATGGCTTCCTCACTGGACACTTCCTACCATCGCCAGTCCAAGAGGATGCGATTGAGTATCTTTTGTTTTTATTTAAATACTGAATGAAAAATGAAACATCAAGTATTTAGAAATATATACAAGTCAGGCCTAGAGGCTCAAGCCCATTCTTCAAGACATTGAAGAGCCTGAGGAGTTAATGCCCAGACCCACCCAAAAAGGTTTTAATAGAAAGTAAAGGAAAGAAGATCAAGCTCTGACCGGGGGTTGGGGGTTGGAGGTTGGAGGGGTGGGGATGGCAGCCATGCCCTATGACAGAGGACAGTTGTAATGTCTGCTCTACACATCGCTTCCTCCCTCAGACTTAGAATTTCCTACATAAGCATGATACTGTTTACAAAAAAGGAAAAAGGCATTCTCTTTTTACCAGTCTTTGTGTGTTAAATCAGGAGAGGATATCCTTACACCCAGGGGAAACTAACTCCAAGAAGTTACAGCCTGTTTCCTACAGATTCAGCTCTTCCTTTCTTTATCATGACAATACAGTCAGTGGAGAAAGTTCAGGAAAAGGGCAAGCAGGAGGAAAAAAACCTGCATCTAATCTCCCGATGCAAGTCTAAGCACTTTAATGGCAGAGTCATCTCCCAGCTCCTCCGGGTATACGTACATTTTTCTGGTCTTTGGTCCAGTTTTCCCCCAAATTGCCCATGTTTTCTTTTCCTTTATTACTGTGAAGTACTTGCTTTATTGTATGTAATAAAAATATTTTTTCAACATATCGTTTACTTATGAATGTATTCGCGTGTATGTGCTTGTACATGGTGTACATCACAGCACACACATGGAGGTCAGAGGGCAACCTGGAGTCAGTTCTCTGCTCGCATCATGGGTCCTGGGGACTGAACTCACACTGCGAGGCCTGGCAGCAAGCTCCTTTGCCTGTGAGTCATTTCACACTTGAGGTATACAGATTTTAATCGCTGGAAATCAGATCTTTTGTGTTACTTCCTTTGATGTGACCAAGTTACATTTTGATACCACACACTTTTTCTAGTACTTTGGTTTCTTTTCATATGCTCCATTTTCATCTACCTAGAGCTTGTTTTAAGGCACGGTGGTGACACATAACTTGTGACTCTGTGGTGCTTGTCGTACCTGAGCGTCGTACTTCACAGCAGCGGAGAGCAGAGCGATGGCATTCTCCTCGCAGATGCCCTGCTTGATGGTCTGCTGGCAGAGCTTCTTCAGCCGAGTCTCGCTGTAAAATGTGGCCAGGTCTAGCAATCCTGAGGAAAAGGAGACTTGATTGTGCACTCTGAGCACCTGATCTCAACCCCAGTGTTCAAAGGGATGTGAACACACGAGCTAGCTCTCTGCAGCACTAACAGGTCACGTGGACAGTGCAGCTTCCTAATAAGAAGGCAGCTGAGCTGAGCTACCAGAACAAAGATACTGAAAAACAGGAGTAACACAAGAATGGCTTGAATGGCTTTCCTAGAAACAAAACAAGACTGTGTTTCTTTTAACTACCCTCTCCTGCACAGAAGCTTCTCAGAGGCCACAGCCATCGACACACATGCTGTCACACAACTAGAGAGAGAGCAGAGGCAGGCTGGGGCTCCATATTCTCAGGTTCGAGCCCCACCTTCAGTTCCTGCACCGGGTAACAGAAAGGAGTCCCCTGTCACTTGTCCTGCAGTCATCCCACGCTGAACCCCCTCTCCCCCACCCACACACACGGAGTGGCTCGCAGTGCCACACTCAAAGGCTGCCCTAGTTTGCTCTTCTTCGACCCTCAGCCAGAGTTTAATGAGGGTGACAGGCTCTGGCCCTGGGCACCCTGTCGCCTGCTAATGTTTTTCTTCTCTTTAATTAGTGACTCTTACATTCTCTCTGCTAGGCTATTTTCCCTGTGCATGACCTGGGTTCATCCCGCACATACTGATTCATTTCTTTCTCCAAGTGAGCTTTAGCCTGGAGATGCTGTTTCCTTCAGTGGTGTCATCTCCTTTAAATAATTCAGTGGAGACCGGGGTGTGTGTGTGTGTGTGTGTGTGTGTGTGTGTGTGTGTGTGTGTGTGTGTGTTTGTGTGTGTGTTATTGACCTCTTACTGGATCTACCTACTCAACCTTCATTACAGCAGCAACAAGAGAAGCTTGGGTTCAGGGCCTGAGAGTGTAGCCCAGCTGTATGTGAGCAAGGCCAAGTGTTCCGTCTGAGCACCACAGAGAAAAGCTTTGGTTCAACATCCACAGAAGAGCTCCTACAAGTGGCCACCATGTCTTTCTTCTGGGTTGGAAAGAAGCCTGCCTTCCTAATTACTCAACATTTTGCCAATGTCTTGGTAATGTCTATGGTGATTACCTACTGCCTCCTCGGGAGATAGGCTGATGTTATCTGTGTATAGGTATTCCAGGAAAGCTCGGAACACCGGATATGAAAATTCGCTCATTTCTACAATATCATCTTCACTGTCTTCTAATGAAGAACGAAAATGCTCACACCTGGAAAAAGAAAGAAAGATCATATCACAGGTTCTGGCCTCGAGGACTTTCTATTAACACTGTATACCTTCCTATTTGCTAGTTAGATACTGGGTGTTCCCTGAAGGCCTATCCTTCCAAGCCTGGTGCCAGGGTGACAATCTTAGAAGGTAGTAGGATCTTTCAGACATAGGGCTTAGATGGGGCAACCTACTGTGAGGTTCTTCAGTCATTGGGGAAATGCACCCAAAGGGATTTGTGGAACCCAAGTTCCTTTCTGATCCCTGCCTTGTGGTGTTAGCAATGCTCTTCCACCAGGCACTTGCTACCATGATATGCTGCCTTTCAAGAGGCCCCAAACAATGGAGCAAACCCATCCTAGACCGAAACCTCTGAATCAAACCTGAGCCAGGATAAGCTTTCAAGATGAAGTAACAGCTCAGCAGTACCAAGCACTAAGTAAGTAAATAACCTTTGAGAGTTAATCTTCTCAGGCATTTTAGTATAGCAGCAGGACGCTGCCGAAAACATCATCCTTGCCTTGGCTCCTTGTTTGCTTTGCTGGCCTGAAGTTTTCAATTGCTTAATTAGCAAGACTGCAAATGCAGCCTGCTGCTGTTATGGGCAGCCCAGGGATCTGTCTCTATAACTAAACTGGGGGACACATGGCAGGGACCTCTGGTGTTTTTCTCAGACCATCTTTCCTGATCAGTATTGTCTTAATAACTGAATAATTTTGTTTCTTTATTCCATTCAGTCTGAATTACATCCCCTAAAAGTCCCTGTGTTGATGATGTAACCTCTGCTAACTTACAGTGTGACCTTATTTGGAGACAGGCTCTCTACAGAAGTCAACAAGGTAAGTTAAGTCACTATGGTGGGGTCCAATGCAATCAGAAAAAGGGGGAGATTTAGACACAGGCAGACACAGAATGCCACATGGCTTGCATCAAAAAGACAAAGACTGCCATGACCCAAAGCTCAAGTGGAGACCTGGGTTCTCAGCCTCAGAGAAAAAAAAAAAAACCACACTGCTACTGTGATAGAGCACCTTGCTATGGTCTAGGCCACATGTGTGGACATGCTCTGTCACAGCACGCTGAGCCCCCACTTCCTTCATGAAAGTATATGCTCCGAGGTGAGAGTGACCTTACAGAATGGGAACCGGAGACTGAAACACCATATTGGGTTTGTGAGTCACTGAAAGAGGATTAAATATCTTTTACACAGCGACAACAAAATCCCAAATCATTATACAATGAGGAAAAAGCCAGACAGAAAACAAGAAATGTCATATATATGAGTTTCTAGAAAATGCTAAGTAGATACAATGAGAAAAAAATCAGTGCCTGCTCAAGATGGGGCTGTGGGGTCTTTGACAGCATTTTTCTGTATCTGAAGGTAAAGTGGTGGCTTCCCAGACTATGGGTACGGGACAAAGAGGAGTGGACATCATTCAGTGCTCAGAATTAAACATAGTAAATGTGATTTAAAAGTCTTTGTGTTGGCATCACCCAGGCCTCCGTAGTCTGTGGAAGCCCCACCAATCACTTCTGTTTGCTGATTTTACAGCACCTGAAAGCTAAGCCTGAGCAAGAGAGGTTGCCATGGCTGCACTCAGGGATGCATGCCAGCCCAGGCAGTGAAGTAAGTAAATCAGAGCACCTGGCCCTACTCCAAGGACAGAAGCCCCAGCCAGGGCTTTCTAATGTGGGCTGCCCCTGAACACAGACTCAGTACTGGTGGCCCACCTTGCTCTCCATATCTTGTCCCATTGGCCCCCACCCATGCTGTTAGCTTTAAGGGCAATTACAGCCTTAACAGAGCTGCCTCCTAATTACTCAAGTGCCTGGCCCAATCCCTTGGACAGCTGAAACAACTGATAAATGAATTAATTTCAATTCTCAAAGGAGACAAGTGCTTACTAATTATTTTAAACATTTGGGGGGGGGTGTGCCAGTGCATGCAGAGGCCGTCAATGGAAGACTGCTTTCTGTCCACCATGCAGGACCCAGAGAGGGAAGTTAGGTTCTCAGACTTGCTGGGTAAAGAGCACCATGACCCATAGAGCCAGTGTGCTGGTCACTCTTACCTAATTTTGAGAAGGACTTTGTGAGCATAAATGTATTTTCCATCAACCAGAAACTTGAGGTCTGCAGTGTCAGGGTTGTCAAATTCCCTCTTCAGTGACTCAGCCACAGTGAGGTGGTCATCAGGTTCTAGGAGAGCAACACAGGACTTCAGGTTCATCCACAGACAGCTGGACACGAAGGCAAGGAGACCCTGCTCTCTGGGCACTCAGGAAATGCTGACTCCCCCAAACAACTGATCAGCTACACAAGGCTTTTACCCCTGAATACAGATTCACATCTCTGAACGTTCATTGTAAATTTGGCAAAAATCAAAACTGTTTCCAACGCTTTCACTAACTGCATAAGATTTTAGAATTTCTGAATGTTTAGAATGTTTCTAGCTAAAAATAAAAGACGCAGTTTTCAGTAAAAAAGCAATCGAATCAAATCACCTTTAATTAGTGTCGACATTGGTTCCCAGCAGTTTTAGTTCCCTTCCCCCAGGGGCCCACAGAAAGGAAGTGCATAGATCCTGTACGCAGTGAGGTCCACCAGTCCTCTTCCTAATTCTCAGGACATGCCACAGATGGACAAGGACGAGCTTACCCACGGAGAGAAGGCGCCAGGTGACGGCAGGGGTGGCAAAGCAGGCAAACACATCATCGGTGCAGCAGAAGTGGGTGAGGTGGGGAAGGGTCACTGACTGGCCCCGGCACTGGCCCCACATGTACACGTGCCCACCCTGGGTCTTGGCGGCAGATGTGTGGGCAGAGTGACAGGCTGCAATCTCTATGATCCTAAGTTCACAAGCAAACACCACAGGGATACGGTAAGCAGGAGGGAAAGGAGCTGCCTCTCCTCCCCCTGGGTGCACCCGACTCAGTGTAGTAAACTAGCTGACAGGAGTGGGTGGGCCCAAGGGACAAAAAGAACAAACAAATCAAGACCTGGACACCTCACTTCCTAAATGTTCAGCCGCCAAATACTGGAGCCTTACTTCAATGGCATTTATAACCCATGAGGAGTGGTTACCAACAGGCCTTAAAAATACCATCCTGCTTTGAGTTTAAAGTATAATGTTGTATGCTTTAAAACATTACTAACTAGATAATAAACATGGACCATCTAACCTGGGTCAATAAAGAAAACTTAGGCTGGGTGGGATTCAGCACATAGCACTAGCTCAGCAAGAGAGCTGCCCAGCAACCAAACCTTCAGTAACTTGAAAGGAAGAGGGCTCCACGCTGGCTTCTACTCCGCACAATAAACTCTGTAACATTTTTTTTTATGACAGAGATCAGCCCTGAGCCTTCTGCATGCTAAAAGGATGTCCTATAATGAAAGAATCTGGGGCCTTGTGCATGCATAGTAAGGAGGAGGCCTATACTGAATAACCCCTGGCTCCAAGAGTCTTGGTTTCATCTAGTGTGAGAATTGAACGATAAACGGTATATGCTGGGCAATCCGTACAATAAGAAGGGCCTCTCTACTGCTGCTGCCAGAAAAGGCCAAAATCAGAACTTCTTCGGCAACCTTAATTAGCTCTCTTTTCACTTCGACAACTGGGCAATCATACTCCACAAAATAACAGTCCCGTGGGCTGAGCCAAAGGAGGCTGTAAGCAGAAACTAGTTGATCATAAGAGACAGTCGTCAGTTCAGCTGTTTACCCCGTCAAAACCACAGGGAAATAGAGGGCCTGGGTGACATCAAGTGACCCTTTCTCGTAAGCATTAAAACAGGGAACTTCAGTGTCACGCAATTTCAATGTGCCTCTTTGGGAAATTTGGCTATTTTTATATTTAATTCTGATCTCTTAGGTTAGATAATAGCTTATTTTCAGTTTCATGCCTGAAATTTTAGCATAAGAGATTCCATTTTGACTTTTAGCTTTGGACAGGGTTTGTGCAGGACAAAGCAACGACCTCTGGTCGTTTAGTTAAAACTATCACCATGCAGCTTTCAATGAAAATGGCTCATGTAGAGGGACGGTACATGTGTGTTGGTATGGCAGACCCTGCCTAGTCTCTTCTAATATTTGCACGGTTGTGTAAGCAACTCACTTCCATATCTCGTGCTCTACAGAACAGCCTTGCACAATGGGGAAAAGGGCCACATGATCTGGCTTTCTAGTAAGTATACATGTTTTTAACAGATAGCCAATGCAATTCACCTAGAAGATAAGTGTGTCCATTGCCCCCATCAATTTCCTGGCAGTCTTCCCACCTCACAGAAGACACAAGGGCCTCAATGCCAGTCATTCAGAGCATCCTGGTTTGTGCACAACACTAGCTCTGGGGCAACAGTAGTTTGTGTCAGCCAAATCATTTAAATCTTATAATCAATTGTATTACCTTTAAGGAAAAAAATTAAGATGGAGAGAGCAAAGTGCATAACTCAGAGAGGGCACAGGCTGCAAAGCAGACACTGTCTTAGCTGCACTGTCCAGGAGAGATGAAGCAAGTCTCATCCCCCAACCCCCGCCAAAGAGTAAGCCATCAAGAGCAGCTTCTTCCGTGACTAAGATCATTTTAACAGCTGCTGCCTGCAGGAGTTACAGAGACTGACCGTGGGGACTCGCCATCCATATGGAGAGAAGCTGCAGACCAGAGTATGGCTGTCCGCCAGCTCTGCTGGGTAAGAGCAGATTTGAGAGCTACTGAGTCCAGCAGGCTGTGAATTTGTCAGAGGAACACAGAGGCTGTGAGTCAGACACAAACCTATAGCCAAACAGGAAGCAGAGGCAGGCATAGCAGGGCAGGTGCGAGGCATCAACAGGAGTATGTAAGGGAACAGACAAGTCTGTCTGGAGGGCAGTGAGCCGAGGGGTTTGCTAGGAGCCATGGTGTCTCTTACAACAAAGGCCAATGAGTTCCATCAGGATGTAAAGTGACAGGGGAGTACAGAGAGGCGAGGGAAAGGACAATCTGCACAACAGACGGTGAGGGAGAGAAAGGACAGCCTGGGAGGCTGGATGGAAGGACCCACGGCAGGGTGCCACAACAGCCAAGCCTTGTCACCAGGTAGCCCTGGGGTATGAGCCCTGAAAACCCCAACCCCATGGCACTGGGAGCTGAAGCAGCGCTGTGGCAGGATCACACATACACACAGCTAAGCAGTTAATAAGTTTTGGGGTTTTCTTGTGTGTTTTTTTCCACGTAAACATCTTAACTATCAGAAGCAAAGCCACAGCTTTCTCTGAGTTAGAGGAGCATCCATGTCACATTTCTGTGAGCACCAGTGAGCTACTCTTGCTCTTTCTCCTGAGGTCAGGCCTAGGCCAGGCTGGTCTTTTCGTGTGTGTGTGTGTGTGTCTATGTGTCTACAAGTGCAAGTTTGATTTTGGTTTGTTGTTTTTTAAAAGAGAGAAAGAATATGAAGTTGGGCAGTATGGTGGTTTGAATATAATTGGTCCTCATAAGCTCATAGGGCACAGCACTATTAGGAAGTGTGGCTTTGTTGGAGTAGGTGTGGCCTTGTTGGAAGAGGTGTGTCACTGTGGGGGTGGTCTTTGAGGTCTCTTATATGCTCAAGCTATACCCAGTGTCTCAGACCACTTCCTGTTGCCTGCATGCCACCATGTCCCATCATGATGATAATGGACTAAACCTCTGAAACTATAAGCCAGCCCCAATTAATGTCCTCCTTTATAAGTTGCCATGATCATGATGTCTCTTCATAGCAATAGAAACCCTAACAAGACAGGTAGGTCTCGGGGTAGAGGAAGGAGACCTGGGAGGAATTGGGGGAGAGGGAAGAATATAATAAAATCTATCAAATTCTCAAAAAAAAGAAAGAAAAAGAAAAGAAAAAGAATTCCTGAGGGAATAGAATGTATTTTAGTGCTACAGCCACCTGCAAGTGTGTACAGAGACCTCAAAAAACAAACAAACAAACAAATAAATATTTAAAATCCTGCTTTCATTCCAAGAAACACATTTTGAACCTCAACTTTTCTGGGCTGCCAGGCAACAGTAAGCAGGTGCCAGTTGCGCTAACTAGCCTTCATTGGCAGACCCTGGCACACGCTACTCTTACTCTGTAGCCAGCGGTGATGGGGGAAATGACTACAAGCTCCTCTGCGTGTGTGTTCTGTGTCAGCTCAGTGGGATGGCTTACACCACCATAAAGCTGAATGGCTGTGAAATACTGGAAATGAAAAGGCGGAGTGTAAGAGAAAATACAAATAAAAACAGCAGCAGTGGTGAAAGGCAGAGGTAATTTGTGTTGCGAGCAATGGAGAAAAGGCACCCATAGACAAGACAGACTAGGAATCTGACTCCAGTCATGGTTCTGTATAAGCCTAGTAGGCTACTGAAGACCTCAAGAGACCATGGAATTTTCCAAAGTTCAAGGCATGGCTAATTTACCTTACAACTTAGTATACTGGGCTAAACTTAAGAATACGGACACATGTGCCAAACCTTTTTAAAGCTTCCTTTGGTTGTCTGAGCAGAGAATCCAATGTAGGGAGACTTTATTTTTCGTTCACTGAACAGGCACCTAACAACCACAGTCTCACCCCTACCCCACCCAAAATTCAATCCCATTCCTAATTAGGCTTTTCTGGAAGGAGCCACAGAAGAGTCAGAAGAAAGTCATGACCCATGTGTGAGGCTCAACAACTGGAAAGGGCGGGGGGGGGTGCGGGACAAGTCCTGGCAGATTTGCCACATGCCAGCTACTGAGGCCTGACTGGGCCTGTGTGAGCTCGGAAACTGAGACCAGGAAGGTCCTTTCAGAATATCCATCCCTGGTCTGTGTGGACAGCAAGCAGCAAGGGCCAAAGTGCACAGGAGAAACCCCAGGGTTTACAGCCTAGAGCACTGGGCAGGCAGCTCAGAGCCCTGCTAAGCAATGTGCTCTCTCTTCCATCCTTCCCTTCCCTACTTCCCAGCTTCCTGCTCCCTCCCCCACTTAGTGGCCCACAGTCTGTTCCAGAGGGGACCCAGGGAAGATGTGACCTCATTCTGGATCAGAGAAAGCAGGGCAATATGAGCTGATGGGGTTGCTGTGAGATGCTAAGGAAAATGTAGAAGCACCACAAGGGGGAAGGAGTCACTCTCCTGTGCACATCCCTGTGTCTGACCTTCGGAACTGGGGTTCAGGAAGGAGCAGTGGGTCACTCTCCTGTGCACATCCCTGTGTCTGACCTTCAGAACTGGGGTTCAGGAAGGAGTGTACATTGCTCTGTCTGACCTTCAGAACTGGGGTTCAGACTGGGCACCGAGATACTGACAGTATATTTATAGTTACTTGGCTGTGAGTGACTATTGCTTCTGTTTTCATTGACCTCTTTGGATACTTACAAGATCAGCAAGTGACAGAGTTACAGGTATCTATGTGCCAGCTCCTGCCTCCACTTTTCCCCATTTAAGGAACCAAAAGTCCTATTTTCTTTTTTTTCTTTCTCTACTCACTCTGTAGACCAGACTCCTTCAAATTTTTAGATTAAAAAAAGGCTTCCCCCCCAGATATATACAGGTTATATAAAATTAACCATGTTTACACTATGTAGATAAAAATGACAATTTATTAAGAATCCCAATGGGGAAATAAAAGAAGTACCTAGATTTTAGTTAATCTATTTATCCATATATTTATTTTAAGTCAAATATAAAAAATACTATCTGGGATACAAATAGGAAGGGCATATTAATTTCTATAGTGACAGCATCACTGGCTAGGGGAAGTACCATAATGTCTATGTGCCACCACCGAGTCAACACAACAGGGAAAGGCAGTGACGTGACTGAGTGAGGAACTCAGAGGCTTTCAAAATCATTCGGATTATCTGGAAATTACAGAGGTACACCAAACTGCATCCACATTTTCTAGCACTCCACCACACAGCGAGAGTTTGGAAGGGAAAATAGCGAGATCACCCTGCCCTTCTCACTGCAGGTTTGATAAGGAGCTAAGAACTAGCTTCATACTGCACTCAGCGTACCATAGATTCCCCAAGCCACAGAAGACAGATCTCAAACATCACCAACTTCCCTTTGAGGATAAAAACAAAAGTCAAGGGAGAGAACACCGAGAAGACAGCCGCACGCAGAGCTGCTCCTGCACAGAGCAGCCCTGCAGGTACAAATGAATGCAGGTGAGAGAAAACGGGAGCGCAGTCTCCCCAGCAATGCACAGGGCAACTTTTAAAAAGAATGAGCAACCTAGCTAAAGATTACTTTAGTGCTAAGAGTAAGTTCCATACTCTGAATTCTAAGTGCTGTTAATTACTAAGACCACGGAGGTGATTTAGAAATGTACACATTACCTGTCCATTTCCACATCAACGGGGGTAGGATAGGACTGGTTACTTTTATTGCCAGTGCCCAGCTGGCCATATGAATTTGCACCCCAAGCGTACACTTCACCTTCATCTGTTAGTACTAATGTGTGTGCGTAGCCACAGGCAACCTAGAAAAACATTTAAAAAAAATCTTCTCAGGTCTGCAAATAAAGGGAAATGCTTCACTTTTACAAAGGAGGTTAAGAGCCAGTGAGAACCAAGGGAAGGCAGACTGCCGCCAAAAGCAGACAGTGAATCAGCCAGAGCTGCTCTGGGGCCAGTGCTGCAGCTCTCAGCCCAGTAATGCAGCTGGCTTAGCCAACTGCAGTGAGCGTGCCAGCAGCACTCAGTGCTCTTGCGGAACAGGACTGTGGGCCTAGTGTGAGACACAGCCATGGAATTCTTTCTCCCTGTTACTGAAGCAAAGCATGCTCGATGTGGAAAATGGAGACAAGTGAAGCGCAAAAGCGCTCCCTTTGGGGGAAGAGTATTGAAACGGGGGTTTCTCTGTGCAGCTCTGCGGTCCTGGAACCCAGATCTGCCTGCCTCTGCCCCCCGAGGGCTGAGATAAAACCAGGCACCACTACCAACCCATCAGGAGTTTTTTCCAAACTTATTCAGAATTAGAAATATGCCTTAATGGGGCTGGAGAGATGGCTCAGCAGTTAAGGGCACTGGCTGCTCTTCAGAGGACCCAGGTTCAAGTCCCAGCACCCATATGTCAGCTCACACCTGTCTGTAACTCCAGTCTTAGGACTTCTGACAGCCTCACACAGACATACGTGAAGGCAAAACACCAATGATCATAAAATAAAAACAAAACAAAAAAAACAGAAAAAAGAAATATGCATGTACAAATTATTAAGTGGTAGCATATACACCTATCGTGTATCTTTTTTTTAACCTAACATTACTTTTACATTGCTTTCTCACTATTAGAAAATCCTTTGCATAGCCAGGCAGTGGTAATGCACACCTTTAATCCCAGCACTTGGGAGGCAGAGGCTGGAGGGCCTCAGTGAGTTCGAGGCCAGCCTGGTCTACAAAGTGAGTTCCAGGACAGCCAGGACTGTAAGATGGGTGTGACGGCACACACGTGAACTCCGTAGTCGGGAGGTTGGCTACAGCAAGAGGACCACAGTACAGTCTGAGCAAACAGTGAGACTCTGTCTCAAGAACAGGCCATCAGTCTCATACTGATGGGCATAACCTAGCAGCTGTGCACTTACCATTAGATTATCAAATTATACAATGCCTACCATTTCTATTAAACTTATTTTTCTTACATTTTAAACCATTTTTTGTTTATTCTTACCAAGAATTCCTTTGTTAAAATTATAACTATTAATGCATGATAATTGTACATATTAAGGGGTTTCACTGTGACTTAACTAATTTTATATGAGACTTTCTCATCGGTCCCTTAGGAGAATTCTCTAAGAGTAGAATTAGAGATAAAATGGCATTCTGATTTTTAAAACTGTTGACATATACACTCTTAAAGATTCTTCAGGAAAGGATGTGCAAATTACATTCTCCATGCAGTTCACAAAAATAACATAGAAACAGCATCTCTATGGACAGCTATGCCTTAGTTCAGGGCAAAGAGGGCTTTAACCTTTCCTGAAGGGGACACATAAAACCAGCTGAACTTCCCATGTATGTAAGAAAACCCGGACCTAGTGCACCGCACACAGAGCACCCAGAGACGTACCCGCTGGACACGAATGCCTTGCAGGGCGGCCACTCTACAGGGGGTTGGCTGGTTGCCACTGCTGCCCAGGCCCAGCTGCCCGTTCCCATTGTAACCCCAGACATAGACCTGGGAAAAGATAAGAGACGTAGCAATTCAGTTCTGCTGTTGAGAAGCACGCCGTGCTCAGATAATACTAAGAAACTTTTTAAACAAAGGATGAAGTAACTTTCCTACCTCTCCAGTGTCCACAACGGCCATGGAGCACATCTGCCCACATGCGATGTTCATAACTACTTTATTCTGCAAACAGCCAGTGACTCTTCGAGGAATGGGCTGATTAGCGGTTGATCCAGATCCTACCTGCCCAGAGTTATTATAACCCCAGGCAAATACCTGTGTGAAAAAAAAGACTGATGAACAAAACACGTGATGCATAAAATGTCTCAACTGGATACTGAGATGTGCTCAGGGCATCTCGCTGCCCTCTCAAAGAGCCTCATCACGGGTCTGTCTCACAATACAGGGAAGGCATTTCATAACATTTGTGTTAGCTCCACAGAGTAACACTATCATATAATACAAATACCCACTTCACCTCAGCCATGTTTTTCAACATTTTGGGACTTTTTTATTTGCAAGTATTATCTTTGTTATAGCAATATAAAAGCAATAATGGATCCTTTTAAGAAAGGATCCATTCAAGGATCCATTCGTAGTGATTGAAGTCCTTACTACATACAGCATATATATCATACATATAATTTACAATATATAATATATATATGCTATATATCATATAACCATCATGATAAGTTGCTATCATCAGACTAAGGCTGAGTTTGAGGGGTAGTTAAATTTTTAATATCCCCGCTTAGCTCATCATAATTACTCTGGTTAGTTTTTTGACAATCTGACACAAGCTAGATGTGATGGTTATACTTAGTTGTCAACTTGACTATATCAGGATTAATTAAGACCCAACTGTTAATGCCCAAATGTTGGGCATTTGTGAGGTTTTTTTTTCTTAATTAAATCATTTGATGTGTTAAGACCCACTTTTAATGTGAGTCTTTGAGGTGGGCAGATCTACCTCTAACCTGGGCCACACCCTCTTTCTGGAAGCATGTATAAAGGTCATGGGAGAAGGAAGCTTGCTCTTTTTGTGTGCTTGCTCTTGCCTCGCTAGCAAGTCTATTCTTTCACTGGCATTAGAATCTACTTCTTCAGGACTCTGGTGTACACTCAAGACCAGCTGAGACATCCAGTCTTGTGGACAGAAAAAGTCCTGTTTCTTGGACCTTCTTTTGGTAGGCAGCCATTATTGTACTAGCTGGACCTCAGTCTGTAAGCTATTCTAATAAATTCCACATATGTATCTTATCTGTCTATATCTATATAGATAGATCTTATCTATATATAAATCTCACATCTTATCATTCAGGTATGTGTGTATATATATTTACACACACATTTATATACATGATTAGATGTAGACAGATAGATTCGTTTCTTTTTAAAGTTCTGTTCCTCTAGAGCACCCTGACTAATTAATATGCTAGATTTATCTAGGAAGAGAAGCTCAATCGAGAAAAATGCCTCCATCAGATTGTCTTGATTAAAGATAGATATGGCATGGCCCAGCCCACTGGCAATAGCGCCACCTCTCAACTGGTCGTCCTGGGAGGTATAAGAAAGCAGGTTGAGCAAGGCATGGGGAGTAAGCTGGTAAGTAAAGTTCCTCCATGGCCTCTGCTTCAGTTTCTGCTTCCAGACTCTTGAGCTTCTACCTGACTCCCCTGGATGATGGACTATATCCAAGGCAAATAAATCCTTTCTTCCCCAAGCTGCTTTTGATCATGATGTTTCATCACAGCAATACAAAGCAAACTCAATGTTATTGCCTAGCTATATTTTAGGGGCAGTTAAAGGAATCTATAGAACACACTGAAACCAAAATCAGTGAGTTTATGCTGATTTTCCTCACCTCTCCATCGGATGTTAGGACCAAAGAGTGGTAAGACCCACAGGCAACCTCAATGACTTGTTTATTTGACAAGTTAGTAGAGATATGGCAGGGCAGTAAACCATGAGTCGCTGTCCCATTGCCCAGTTGGCTATATGCATTGTGACCCCAGGTAAAGACTTCTCCATCTGAAAAGAGAAAGATGGTCAGCCTTCACAACACACACCTCTACAAGAGCCCACAGCACATGCCTCAGTGCCCACACATGGGAGCTAGGACTCAGCTTCAAAGGTTGCTTGACTTCCCACTTCCAAATTCACTTCATGAGAGTGTCTATTTGGAAACACAAACTGCCTTCTATGTCAAAGCAACACTTGGAATTTAAATTTATGAAGTTAAAGAATAGCTAGAAGAGAGTTTCCAAATTAAAAAAAAAAAAAAAACGAACACTAAAATAAAAACAGAGAAAACAGGACATTCGCCAAGCAGTGGTGGCGCACGCCTAAAATCCCAGCACTCAGGAGGCAGAGACAGGCGGATTTCTGTGAGTTGGAGGCCAGCCTGGTCTACAAGAGCTATCTCCAGGACAGGCTCCAAAGCTACAGAGAAACCCTGTCTCGAAAAACCAAAAAAAAAAAAAAAAAAAAAAAGAAAAGAAAAGAAAAGAAAACAGAACAGGACATTCAAAGTCAAGAGTGTAAGGTGTTACTTAACTTTTCTGGGTCTTCATTTCTTTAGCGAAAGATGACCAAATTAGTTTTAAAATTGATTATTTTTCTTGTGAAATTATAAATATTTAGAACATATGTGCAATTTTATGGACAGCAAAGCGTAAATACACAAAACATAGCATGTTTCCCCCAAAGCCCTACCCATATGCACTTTACATGTAAGAATTTACTTTTCTGATTCTGCACTTTGAATAAACGAATCTCATGTGTGTCCTGTCGTCTGTGTGTTCTACCGCACTGCCTAGGTTATATTATGAGTGACTTTATTTGATCATCTGATTCAATTTTCTTTTGTGGTATACAAATTGCTATAGAAGTTACCCAATGAATGTTCATTCAGTAATTCAATTGTTCACCAAGTCTTTTCCAAATCTCTATGTCTGTAGACCTTTTGTCTCCTTAGTAGATATTTTGCTTTCTGTAATTCTTGTCTGATATTCTAACAGCTCACGTTTAATAATCACCCTGTCTGCCACTTCTACCGGGTCTCGCGCATCAGACCCTAGAGGAGGTGGTTGTTTGGGACTGAGCTCTTTGGTTATGAATCCCACCAGTGTGGGTGATCACTTATGCTTGCTTTCAGCGAGCAAGGCTACATTGTTATCTGACCTGAGAAAACAAGAGGTGGAGAGTGTCAAGAGCCAAGTTCCTAAACAGGACAGCCTCAGCCTGCAAAACCCCCAGCTCTCCTGACCTGTAACCTTTCTCTTCCAGAGCAGACTATAGCCTCAGCTGGGCAGCCGGGTGCTCTCCAGCAGGACAGTTTGCAGTCTGCTCCAGCCTTACTCCACTATTCTTTGGGCCTCTCCTAGCCTGACTCGCCTTTCCGTCCCTGCTAAGCCATCATCCAGCCCCAGACTGCAGCTATTTTTCAATGAAGAAACGGTCTGAATAAACTTGCCTGTTACTGGAAAACCCCCCCCCCCCCAATTCCCAGAACTGATACCTGAAAGGCTCAGATTAATTGTAAGGCTGTGTAACTCTGAGTTCATGAAGTAGTCAAGAGAATACTTTCTCTATACTACTAAATCAAACTTCTTTCAGTCACTACTCAATTTTAGAATCACAGAATGCTGAGGAGCCAACATTTGCTCTCAATTTGCAGGCCAGGAATCTAAGATCAAAGTGCAGGCTTCCTGTGATCCTGTGATCCAAAGCAAGCAGACTTCTCACACAATTACACTTACTGAGTGGGGAATGGAAGGGCTGGGTGTATTGTCCTTCATCCACTTAGTCCGCCCTCCCCCGTGTTAAACTGCCCTACTCTGCTATTCAAGTACAGTCACACAGCCTGCTGCCCAGAGCATGGCCATGCCCACAGGGCAGAGCCAGCAGCTCTCAGTCAGAAAGTTTGCTCTCAATGGCAGGCATCCTGCTCTTATTTCTTAACAAATAAGCAATGCCCCAAACCAAGCCACTGAATTCTGATTACCTGTTGTTGCAAGGACGATGTGTGGGCCACTCCCGTAGCTAAGGCTGGCTATCTTTTTGCCAGTTAAAGAATCCAGTCTCTGAGGCTCAAGGGTGCTCTGAATGTCACCTACCCCCAAACAGCCACTGCAGTTTGTGCCGAGCACAAAAATCTGTGGAAAAAAACACTCAGTTCAAGGAAGCAAATTATGAGATGTCTGTAAGTTACCTCAGGCAAACTTCCTGAAGCAAACTGCCTTCTTAGAAAATAAATAAAAATTGCCTTTTCAGCCAGGTGGTGATGATGCATGCTTTTAATCCCAGCACTTGGGAGGCAGAGGCAGGTGGATCTTTGAGTTCAAGGCCAGCCTGATATACCAAGTAAGTTCCAGGACAGCCAGAACTACATAGAGAAACAAACAAAAGGGAAAAAATGACTTTCCACACTTCTGTTTAAAAGCTGCATTCCTCCCTTTCTCCAAGGTCAGCAACTCATAAACCCATTCCTAAAACTATGGGTAGCTGAATGTTTTCCTCAGAATTACCTCGTCGTTGACTGTGGTGTATAAAACTTCATTGCCAGCACTGCCGAAGACACAGGCCTGACGAATCAACTGCAGCTCTTCCGCAGAACAAAGGGAAAAGATTGGCCACTTCCCCACATCCAGCATCTTCAGCGACGACAGGGTAGCCTGGACTGGCTGGAAGGAGCAAGGATTACGAACTGAGACCACCAGTTAAACACACAAGCAAGCAGGAACACACCAGCCCGCTTTCCCATACTACTCCCAGACTGGGTGCTGGTGGCCTGGGCAAAAACAGATCTCAAAGACACCCAACTCATCCAAGTCTGGATCTTGGCCGGCTGAATGTTAGCAACACCTTAAATATTGGCTATGGTTTAAATGCAGCTGTAGAACTAGGCTGGTTAAGCAAACACAGGCTGGAGGAAGGAGGGTGGCCGCTATATCTGCTGTTCCTAGGCATGGTTACTCTAGCAAACAGATGTAGGTCCCTTGGGGTGGGGGAGATGGGAGAATGGCTAACAGTCTAACTCATGCACTCTGGCTAACAGTATAATTCTCAGGTCTTCTGGGCTGTCCCTCAGGGAGATCTGACCTTCCCTTCATTCAAGGGGTTCTGGTCTGTAAACTGGCTCAGGTCTGAAAACTGACTGATGGGCCATGAATCCCCATTACTACAGCAAGTGTAGCATTCTTTCCTTTGTTCTAGAGTCGTGTGCATGCACAGATGAAATGAAAGCTCATGCTAATCTACCTCCTCCCAGGGAGTACCATTACTGATTTGTCATTCTCAAAGGTCCAAGGCGAGTTGTGCCATCGCGACATTCACTTCCCCTATGCTGCCATCATGGGCCAGGCCACTGCGGACATGGCTTTGCCTAGGGTGCCCATGCGGGTGGTAAGCATGTTCATCTTGCCTTTGGCGATTCTTTTGCTACTTCCTGGCCCCTGCTGCTCTGGGGACCAATGAGTCCATCACATTTAATTCATCCGAATTGAGCAGCAGCATCTCCCACTCTACGGAGAAGGGTGATAACAAAGCCTTTGAACATCCCTCTCACCATTGTGCATCTTATAGTATTGGTGAAGGGCACGGCTTCTGGGCCTGCACACTGTGGAGGACTAGGCTTTAAGCAACGAATTCAGCATTCCAGTTTCCCTATGCCTTAAACTCCCTTTATCAACACTAAAACAAATATCAGGTCCATTCTCAGTAGACCACTTTTTCCCAAATAGTTCAACTAACCAATCAAATAGTCTCTTGGTACCCACCCAACCCTTTTTTTTAAACTGTGCAAGGTTCAATATTAAACCTGTTCAATGGGTTGATAGTGACAAACTCAGATTGACTCAATTTCATGTCCTCCTATCATTATCCCACTCTCTTTAAGTCCATTGCCACACACTCTCCAGACTTCTGCATGAATAAATTAGCAAGCCCATTAGGTTCTCCTGGTGCAGAGCACCTCCTCATGGGCCACACATTCTGCTTCCCAAACACTCACTGGGAAGTGACAGCTAGTAGTTACCCAGTCTACAAGGTGTGGACTCCGTAGTCCCAATCAGACACTGAGAGCACAAAAAGTTTCTGGAGAACCAGTGGTCCCACGCCCACGATGGGAGCTTGGAAATGCAAGGTTCTACTCTCAGGGAAGGAACCAGCAGCAGTGACAGGACAAATCAGCTTGGTGGCAGAGGGAAAGCCAAGGAGGGAGAAGCAAAATAGCTTTTTATCTGGTCTTCTACCTCAAAGTGCCACCCACAATCGGGGTGGGCCTTCCCACATCAACCAAGGCTATTGGGATGCCTCTCCAGGCCAGGCTCCCTACTCGAGAGATTCTAATATACAAGAAGCTCCAATTATTATGAATGTATAGAACAGGTCCCTACCTTCATTGTGGGCATTTCAGGAAACTGATGCCTTGATATGATAATGTTAGATTAATTTGGAAATCAGAGTTGTTATACAAAAAAGAATTCTTTCTAGAGATGCTGTTTACTGTCAAAGCTGGACACAGACAACAGAACTGTGGAGTGAGATCTAAGCATCTATCTTAAATTGCCCACCTCCTCGTGTCATGAAGGAATCATACTTTCTAAGAGGTCTGTTTTATTTTTTTTTTTTCCTTCTGTAATTTTTAAGAAGAATGACGTTTGAAATGCTTCTCAAGGAATCTAAAGGAGATGTTACTAGTGGTCTTCTACCGTTTTGCATATTACCTCTAGTCTTCGCAATAATCACACCATAGACTTTGCTATATCAGGTCAGTTCTTTCAAGGTAGGTGAGAACAGACAGAGGCCCGCGCGTCTACCCTGCACCTGAGTGCTAAATAAGTTCTCCTACGACAGTGATGGAGGCCTCGAGTCTGTGCAGCCCCCCGAGTCCTTAAATGGCTGCATTGCATTCACTGCCAAGATGCAAAGACTGCCTACTATCCCAGCTGTTTCCCCTTTCAAGCATAGTTTTGGATTTTATCCTGTCCCTTGCTACAAAATCAAGTGGCCTCCTGAATACTAAGAATCAAGTGGTAAATTCCAACCCGTTCCTAAACACCTGTCTTCAAGCCCTAAGTCTGAGCTTTCCCCTTGGTCAGCTTCTACAGACACACACAGTGGCCAGGCCATGACTCCCGGACCACTGGGATTCCAGAGCGTGAAGGACGCTTGTGCAATCTGCATTTATTAAGAGATGGTGCTGAGCAGGAGAATATCAAGTTTGGTAGAATTACTGAATTGAAGACGCAAAATAAGACATCACCATCCCCTCCCAGGAGGTCACAATCTAAGGAAAAGCAAACACAAACAGCCTGTGTACGCCAGACATGTGAATCTATTGCTTTTAAAACCCGTCAGACAGCTAGATGCTCGACAAGAATCATCACGAGACCATTATTCGTAGGTCTGTGAGGGAACTATTACATAGCGAACTACTGATAGTCAATTTATAAATGCATAGACCTTTTGAAGAAAAGATTTCATATTAGCTTCATGGAATTACAGCATTTTGTCCCAGGACACTCAAGAGGCAATGTGCAGAGATTTACTGCACAGCACATGTAGAAGCATTGATCCAGTCAATCATTCTGTGTGCCAGAAATGACTTCACACGAGTCTCCAGCTGCCCTAAGCCAGCCATTGTGCGAGGGGCCAGCAGAAGAGCTGCTGTGCTGGCTGCTTTTCCTATCAGCCTGACACCACAGGTGGGCATCTGCGAAGAGGGATCTTAACCAGGAAGATGTCTCCATAGGGTTGGCCTGAGAGCAAGTCTCATGGTTGATGTGGGAGGGCCCAGTCGGCTGTAGGCAGTGCCTCTGCTGGACAGGTGATCCTGAGGTGTATAAAAAAACAAACTGGGCAAGCCAGGAGCAAGCCAGTACGCAGCACCCCTCCATGGCCTCTGCATCGGCTCCTGCACTGAGTTCCTGCCCTGGCCTTCCCAGTGATGACCTGTGATATGAAACTATAAGCAAAAATAAACCCTTTCTCCGCAAGTTCCTTACGGTCATCATGCTGTTTCACAGGACAGATCTGTAACGGGGACAACTGGTCACTAGCTAGAAAACGTGGGGAATTGAACTCTTCCAGGAAATAAGAACCTTGCAACTGTCACCATTAAGATGGTGTCTGTTGAATTCAGTTCCAGGGTGACCCAGGTACCCGACTGACCACACGGCCACTTCTGAGGTGTTCCTGTGCCACTTTGTTCATATCCCGTCCACCACCCGCACCTGTAGCTGGCATCTCATTGCAAAATGCAGGTAATGAGATGTTAATACCCTGTCAGGAAGAACTAATACAGAAAATACACCTGCCACAAATCAGAGACTAAGATACATCCTGTTAGTCTGATTGGGTGGCCTGGAACAAACAGACTCTATCCACTGGGTGACCACACTGCATGTGACCACAGCAACTGCCAAGCTGCTACAGTTCAGCGGAAATACAGCCTACATAGGAAAATCAAAATGCCATGTCAGGCATGTCTAGTAAAACAATGGCTAAAAAAGATGTAATGCCTCGCCGTTTGAGGATTTTCCAGCATTATATGTATATGTAATAAGGCAATTTCACTGCTGTCTCTGTAATTCATTGAATTTTATGAACTCTGTTCCCAGGACGAATTAGGAATTTAAGAATTTTTCTATTAACACCGTGTGTGTGTGTGTGTGTGTGTGTGTGTGTGTGTAAGAGAGAGAAGCACATATTGCCACAGAGGCCAGAAGAGGGCCTCAGGTCCTCTGAAGCTGGAGTAACAGGTGACTGAGTCATACAGCAAGGGTTTGGGACCCAAACTCTGGTCCTCAGTAAGACCAATAAGCACGCATGATTGCTGAGCCATTTCTCCAGTTGGCCCTCTACTATCATCTTCTAAGTCTCTCAGTTCTATTATTAGTTTTCAAGCTATGTTTACAAATTCCTACAAGGGTTCACACACAAGCATTCATGCTAGCATGTGGCAGGATTTCAAAAGTTTGGCTTTTCTGTACACTATATACCTTTATACAATATCCACTGGATCCAGGATGGGGAACACTACCCACTGGATCCAGGATGGGGAGCACTACCCACTGGATCCAGGATGGGGAGCACTACCCACTGGGTCCAGGATGGGGAACAATATCCACTGAATACTGTTGAAGGGGAGGCCACTTGTTGGTTCCTGCTCGCCTGGCTAGCTTAGACCCTAAATAATCACACAGAAACTGTATTAATTAAATCACTGCTTGGCCCATTAGCTCTAGCTTCTTACTGGCTAACTCTTATATTAATTTAACCCATTTCTATTAATCTGTATATCACCACGTGACAGTGGCTTACCGGCAAAGTTTCAGCATGTCTGACTCTGGCAGCGGCTCCATGGTGTCTCTCTGGCTCTGCCCTTCTTCCTCCCAGCATTCAGTTTAGTTTTCCCTGCCTACCTAAGTTCTGCCTTGCTATAGGTCCAAAGCAGTTTCTTTATTCATTAACAGTAATCACAGCACACAGAGGGGACTCCCACCTCAGGATATAGGATGGGGAACAACCCACTGGATACTGCATGGGAAACGGTATTCTCTGGATACTGTATGGACTTAAGCTGGTTGGCTGTAATGTTCAGATGTGATGGAAAAGAATGAAAGAGCACGATGAGTTGGAAGCATATCTTCTGTGACTATTTTTTTTAATGCTTTTCAATATTTGGGAAAGGAGTAAACATTATTCCTGTAAAGGTCATCATCTATGGGCAGAAGCCTATGTTCCTTATCAAATTCAAATGCCACCATCCCAGGGAGCCCTTCCTCAACCCGCAGGTGACATCTGTTCGTTGCTGGCCCTGTCCACATCCTATATCCCCCACACAATTATTTATTGTTATGTCAGGCACCACACTGCAGCCTCTCCATAGAAGACTCATATGATCTTGCTGCTCTTCTCACCAGCTGAACAACAGATATGGTTCATGCAACAAAATATGCATGCTACAAGGCATGCTTTTTCTAACCTTGCCACTTTCTCCATAGAAACCAGGCAGTTCTTCTTCCATATGGACTCAGTCCTGTACAGTCCCTGAGGAGAAAGTATGTGGTAAAATCAAGAGCCCATGCCAAGGACAGAAAATTGCTTTAGTAAGCAAGCGTCTGTATTCCCAGCATTTGGGAGGCTAAGGAATTACAAAGAAGCCTAGGCAACAAAGCAAGGCCTTGTGCCAAACAAACAAAATGACTTGGCTTCTAGTTAACAGAGAAAATACGTCCCCAGATGGTGAAGGGGTGATGGAGGTAACTCCTCAACAGCTATGAGTTCTATGTGTAGTTTTCAGTGTTCAGGAACTCTTAAGGGGATCATCCTCCTGAGGTCTGGGAAGGTCATCCTGCAGAAGGAGAGGTCCTTCTATCAACAAGGAAATTAGCAGAAACTTCCATCTCACAGATGACTTTTCTATGGATAGGAAAAAACAAATTCTAGACCTTGGTCAACTTTTCTGAGACTGGAAGTTCCAAATCACGGCAAAGAACAGACTTATGAATTCTCAGCTCCTGAAGAATGTATGACCTGCTAAGCTGGAAAAAACAAAGGAGAAATGAATAAAAAAGGGGGGGGATAAAAATGAATGAACGAACAGCTGAATGGATGAACACAGCTTTGTTGTCCTGGACTTCAACAACAACCAAGGGTCTGAAGCAAAAGCCATGAAGTATGGAGTAAGAACACTGAATACTCTTTCCTTCGTAATTTCCTGTGTCACATCAAAGTGACAGCAACAGCTGAGGTAACAGCAGGGGCAGCCCGACTGGAAGACATGCAGAGTTGTCCTCTGGTTCAACCACTACACACTAGCTATCCCACAGCTAAAGGCAATATAAAGTAGAATTTCCCTCCAAAAGCCAATTTAATAAAATTATATTTAGTAACATTTGTTGTTTTCTAATTTATTAGATTTGCTGATTACTTACATGCAATGCACATTGCACTTTTTGTTATCACAGTGTTTTACCTGGTATTTTCTGCAATAAAGCTAGAACTAAAAAAACATAGATTAAAAATGGTAATCCCATCACTTGGGAGACAAAGGTTAGTCTGATCAAGAGTGAGTTCAAGGACAGCTAGGGCTACCCAGAGAAACCTGGTCTCAGGAAAAAAACAAAACAAAACAAAAAAATCAAGCCGGCCAGTAGTGATTAAGGAGATAGAGATAGATGGATCTCTGTGAGTTCGAGGCCAGCCTTGCCTACAGAGATAGTTCCAGGACAGCCAAGGCTGTTACAGTGAAACCCTTTGTCAAAAAACAAAAAACAACAACCAAAAATTCAAACTGGGGTCAAATGTCACCATGACCCTTATCAATAAAGAATAATGCATCCAGAGCATCTGAATTTAAAGAGGTCAGTGAATAGTAAATCATTATTACTAATGTTTGGAGAGCTAATTTAAAAAAAATGCTTATATTTAAAAGCTCACTTAGGGACTGGAGGTGAAATTCAGGGGAAGATTATTTGCCGACCCAAAAACAAAACTAACAGATCACTTAAACTTTCTCTCTGGTAAATGTCTATGATTTGATCTGGAAAACTATTTTTGCCATATTTAATCAGCATCACACATTACAGCACTTCCCCATAGCTACTAAAATCCTCGTTTCCTTTAAACCCAGCCCAACTACTATTGCCATGGCTCCTGAGAAGCCGCATGGGCTGGGCCGTATTTCCGCAGCTCTCACTTCTCTCTGCAGCCTCCAAAAGGCAGATGTTCTGCCTCACACCCATTACTATTCTTGTGGGACTTCTCTATTAATGGGATCGCTCTTTCAGAGAGGGGACCACAATCCTTTTGTTACCAAATACACACATTACTCAGAGCAGAACAGAATGTATATGCTCAGGCACTACAAAATAGGGCCAGACAGTGGGAGCTGGCACGTCTTTTTGAGGTACCCTCCCGCACCCCATTACCATGCCCAAGCAGAGCAAGCATCCTCTCACTGAGCTACAGTCCCTAGCCTAAGGACCTAAGGGCGTCCCCATCCTCCTTCGGCACCAGCCTCACTGGAAACACTTGCAGATTTAACACTAAATTTACTAGAATCAGAAGAGGCGTCTGGCTTAGGAGCACAGCTCAAGGAGAGACTGGCTTAGCGCGTATGAAGATCCAGGTTCAAAGCCAGCGTCACAGAAACAGAGAGAAGAAAGAAGAGACAAGCAAGAGAATGGTGAGTGAGGAAGAGATGAAAAGAAGAAAAGAATTAAAAGGTGGGGAGGAGGGTGATGGAGAGAACAAAGAGGAACAAACACAGAGACAACTGCCCTCCCGGCCCTTTGGTCTCCTATCACTAGCAGGAAGGAGGAGCGTCCATATGTGCTAAGACTGGTGATTAGGAGTCCTGAGTTCCTGGAAGGAGAAAAAAAATGGCTCCTTTCAGTATCTTCTTTGATCATTTTGATCACAGTATAATCAACTCTTTAAAAATGTTCGTAAAAATAGTCCATTCTGTTTATTGACCTGGTCAGGTTAAAATGTAACTGTATGCAAGGCATATGAAAATTACACATTCAAAGAGGAAGTATTCATAAGAGCCAATTAGGATTAACTATAAAATTAATATAATTTTATGTTATTCAGTGTTTATTAGTCAAAATTCAAAAATAAATTAAAGACTAATTACTAATACGAAATAATGCAAACATATACCCTCGTTTTGTTTTTAAAAAATGGTGAACTTGCCGGGCGGTGGTGGCGCACGCCTTTAATCCCAGCACTCGGGAGGCAGAGGCAGGCGGATCTCTGAGTTCAAGGCCAGCCTGGTCTACAAGAGCTAGTTCCAGGACAGGCTCTAGAAACTACAGGGAAACCCTGTCTCGAAAAACCAAAAAAAAAAAAAAAAAAAAAAAAAAAAAAAAAAATGGTGAACTTGTTTCCACCACATCAAAGTGACACATACAACAGAGAAAACCAATTTCTGCCACTTGGGGTACAGTGTGTGGAGGTTATAGCTGCCTCATCCTGTTACCTGCATGATTCTCATGCTATTAGTAACAGCACTGTAAACCACACCCATGGCGTGAAAAACACTGACATTTAGCGTGCAGGTTGGTACCTCACTGAATCTTTGCAATATCCAGACAAGTAATCGCAGAAATAAGGCACAGTCACTGCTTCTGTTTCAGGGTGCTTTGGTAACCCGACCCACAGTAACCATCAGTAAGATCAGAGTTTAGAATGAAACCCGGGAGTGCTTCCAAAGCTGCTGCTCTTGGACCCTCTTGGCAGGCATGTCCAAATGTCACCCATTAGCTGCAAGCATGACGCACAAGCAGCCGTAATTGTGGCCTAACCCAAATTCAAAATTACCAAAATAATTATGAGATTTGTAATTTCTTTGTAATTTGAGTGGTTCTTGAGGATGAACCTTGTAAATGATGACATCATTTCTCAAGCCCACAGCTGATTTGCCTGTAGTGTTAAGGGATCATAAAGTTTTCCTATGCCCATCTCAAGTGCTTTTACTCCATACACAAGGCTAGGAACACTCCCTCCCAAACATCTGTACCTGGTCGCTGCAGAGTTCCGGAGCCCAAATTTGGTCCTTCTAGATCCTTGTAAAGCTGTCTTCTAGAAGAGAGTTAACGTGGCTGAAAATATAAACACATAAATAAATTCTATTAAAGAGACTGAAAAAAGGAGAGTATGCTATTTTTTCAAAGTTAACAATGCATTATTTATTAAAGGAAACTGTTTCTTAAATTGCATCAGCTCTCTTATTTAAAAAATCAGCAGAGAGCCGGGCGGTGGTGGCGCACGCCTTTAATCCCAGCACTTGGGAAGCAGAGGCAGTGGATCTCTGTGAGTTTGAGGCCAGCCCGGTCTACAAGAGCTAGCTCCAGAACAGGATTCAAAGCTACAGAGAAACCCTGTCTCAAATAAATAAATAAATAAATAAACAAACAAATAAATAAATAAATTTTAAAAATCATCAGAGGTACTCAAATACATAAAATGTAACTTTCGAATATTTTTTTTAAGTTTCAAGACAGAATTTTAACAGTATGAACAATGAAACAAAGAAAAAATATTTTTATTAGAGAAAACTGGGTTTTGGTTTTGGAGACAGGGCCTCACTATGTAGCCCAACTGACCTGGAATTCACTATGTATTTGGTACTCTAGAGCCACCTGTTCCCTGCATACATGTGCCGTCAGGCCCAGGCACCAAATAAAGTCTAATTGTACTCTTCAACAAAAGAGAAGCCCATGGACTATAGAAAAGGGCAAACTTTACCCTTCTATACGTACAGGAGACTTCCTTTTGTTTCTTTATTTGTTACTGAAACAGGGTCCTTTGGTAAAGCTCAGATTGGCTGCAAATTAGGAATTCTTCTAAATCAACCTCCCCAAAGCTATTCTGATAGGCACAGGCCTCTCAGCAAGAGCTAAGACATGCAGACGTGCATTATCTGTGAGAAAATGTAAGGTACTGCACTGCAGCACACGGAACTGACCGAGGCCAAGGGGCTAAATGGACAAGGGTACAGGCTACTCACAGAAGTCAACAGTCACACTAAAAGCTACTCGAGTTCATCACTGAAGTCATCGTGGGAGCACAGACACCGTGAGTTCAGCCTTACCCACTAGGCCCACAGAAGTTACCCAGGCACAATGCGCAGTGACAGTACAGACAAAGGCACAGTGTGCACAGTGCGCAGTGACAGTGCAGACAAAGGCACAGTGCGCAGTGACAGTGCAGACAAAGGCACAGTGCGCAGTGACAGTACAGACAAAGGCGCAGTGCGCAGTGACAGTGCAGACAAAGGCACAGTGCGCACAGTGTGCAGTGACAGTGCAGACAAAGGCACAGTGCGCAGTGACAGTACAGACAAAGGCGCAGTGTGCAGTGACAGTACAGACAAAGGCACAGTGCGCAGTGACAGTGCAGACAAAGGCACAGTGCGCACAGTGTGCAGTGACAGTGCAAAGGCACAGTGCCCAGTGACAGTACAGACAAAGGCACAGTGCGCAGTGACAGTGCAGACAAAGGCGCAGTGCGCAGTGACAGTGCAGACAAAGGCGCAGTGCGCAGTGACCGTGCAGACAAAGGCGCAGTGCCCAGTGACCGTGCAGACAAAGGCACAGTGCCCAGTTACAGTGCAGACAAAGGCACAGTGCGCAGTGACAGTACAGACAAAGGCACAGTGCGCAGTGACAGTACAGACAAAGGCACAGTGCGCAGTGACAGTACAGACAAAGGCACAGTGCGCAGTGACAGTACAGACAAAGGCACAGTGCGCAGTGACAGTACAGACAAAGGCACAGTGCGCACAGTGCGCAGTGACAGTGCAGACAAAGGCGCAGTGCGCAGTGACCGTGCAGACAAAGGCACAGTGCCCAGTGACAGTACAGACAAAGGCACAGTGCGCAGTGACAGTGCAGACAAAGGCGCAGTGGGCAGTGATCGTGCAGACAAAGGCACAGTGCGCAGTGACAGTGCAGACAAAGGCGCAGTGCGCAGTGACAGTGCAGACAAAGGCACAGTGCGCAGTGACAGTGCAGACAAAGGCGCAGTGCGCAGTGACCGTGCAGACAAAGGCGCAGTGCCCTGTGACCGTGCAAACAAAGGCACAGTGCGCAGTGACAGTGCAGACAAAGGCACAGTGCGCAGTGACAGTACAGACAAAGGCACAGTGCGCAGTGACAGTACAGACAAAGGCACAGTGCGCAGTGACAGTACAAAGTCACAGTGCGCAGTGACAGTACAGACAAAGGCACAGTGCGCAGTGACAGTACAGACAAAGGCACAGTGCGCAGTGACAGTACAGACAAAGGCACAGTGCGCAGTGACAGTACAAAGTCACAGTGCGCAGTGACAGTACAGACAAAGGCACAGTGCGCAGTGACAGTACAGACAAAGGCACAGTGCGCAGTGACAGTACAGACAAAGGCACAGTGCGCAGTGACAGTACAGACAAAGGCACAGTGCGCAGTGACAGTGCAGACAAAGGCGCAGTGCGCAGTGACAGTGCAGACAAAGGCGCAGTGCGCAGTGACAGTGCAGACAAAGGCGCAGTGTGCAGTGATCGTGCAGACAAAGGCGCACTTGTGGAAGGCTAGAGGAGCACAGATTACTTTAGTCTCAAGAATGATGCCAGGGTCTGGATCACCATGACATCTTTTGGGTATTTTGGGTTTTGGTGGGTTTTTTTTGATACATATATTAAGTCTGTTATAATATGGATTCCAACATTTCCCCCAAATTCATGTGTTCAAAGTTTGGTTCCTAGTATAGCAGTTTTTGGAGGTGGACTTTGGGAGGTGACTGGATTGAGAGGATTCTAACTTACCAAGAGATTAATTGCTGAACTCTTAGCTTTATGAGCTAGGGGAAGATTATGGAAATCTTTAAGAGGTAAGACCTACGAGCAGGGGTGGTGCATGACTTTAATCCCACAGCTCTGGAGGCAGAAACAGGCATATTTCCGTGAGTTCAAGGCTAGCCTTGTCTAGGACAGCCAAGGCTACACAAAGATAAACCATCTTGAAAAACCAGAAGAAAAAAAAAGTAGGGCCTATTTGGAGGAGGCAGGCTCTGAGGGCATGTCCTGGAAGGATGTGTATTATGTGTGCATATTTAATTTTTGTGTATGGGTTTTTTTATATGCATGTTTGTCTGTGAACCACATATTTGCCTGGTATCTACAAAGGCCAGGAGAGGGTGCTGGATCCTTGAGACTGGAGTTAAGAGTGGTTATGAGCAGTCATGTGGGTGCTGGGAATTGAACCCAGGTCCCTTGGAAGAGCAGCTAGTGCTCTTAACCACTGGACCACCTCTCCAGACATAAGGGTAAATCTTATCCTTGGCCCTCTGCTCTCTCCGTATCCAGGCTGCCATGAAGTAAGCAGTTCAGCTCCACCAAGTGCTCCTAGTGAGATGTGATTCCTGACCACAGACCAAAAGTAGCAGGCCTGAAACCATGAGCTGAAGTAAGTCTTCCTCTGCTTAAAGGTTTCACTCGGGCATTTCGTCATAGCGACACAAAGCTGACTAACAGATCACGGAAACAAAATTTCATAAAATAATTCTTATCCTCCTACATGAAATTGGGAATCTTTTTCTTGTCTGTGCAGCGCTGCTACTTCGCCCTTCGCCATCCTATGCCATTCCATCATATTTCACTGCTAATAAAACAGTTAAAATGACTTCACCCTGTTTTGAAAAGAGCTGACCTAGATGAAACCTGTAGTAGCAGAACCAGAGAAAAACTCCTAAGGAAGAGCGAAGAGGTAAGCAGGATCTGCCAACAGGACTGACAACCTGAGGACAGACATACCATGTATCAACTAACAGGAATTCTCTAGGGGCTGAGGAGATGACTCAGTAGTTGAGAGTGCTTCCTGTTCTCCCAGAGGACCACTGGGCAGCTCACAGCTGCTTGCACTCCAGGTGCAAGGGATCCAGTGCCTTCTTCCAGTCTCTTTGTGCACCCCCACCTCTCCCTCCCTCTCTCTCTCCCTCTCTCTCTTTCTATCTCTCTATCTCTCTCTCACACACACACACATTTTATTTTCTAGATTTAGCAATGTTGGACAAATCACTACGTCACGAAATAATGCAGATGGTGTAACAGGCCATTTGGTAAAGCTCAGAGCACAGAGAAACAGCCCTTGTTAATTACAATGCAGATGACAACATGATACACGGCTAGGCTTTGCTGGGAATTCTCATAGAAGTTTTGATGAAGGTAATGCCAAAGATAAAAGACTCCACGTAATTTTATAACAATGAATTTGTATATTACCACTTTTCCAATCACAACATAATGCATCGAGAGTCACTGTGCTAGTATGCACATATAATACATATAATCCCTGCCTGTCCTTAGGAAGATCAGGAGTTCAAGGCCATCCTCAGCTACACTGACAGTTCAAGGGGCCAGCCTGTAAGGGGATAAAGTTAACCAATATTAAAATTAGAGTACCACCATTCTGACTTTGCTTTTACTAGCGACATGGGAATTTCATAAAACATTGATAATGATGATTCATAAGCAAAGATTTCTTCTGCCATTTTAAAAGTAAATTAATACTATAGAATGATGCATGCCTGGCAAGGAGAATCTGAACTAGGAAAAAAAGTGTTTAATATCAGTTACGCTAGGTGTTTTCTACCTCTGCTCTAAACTGGCTTCCAGACATCCCTGTTTTCTGCACAGGAAGGCAGTGTTTCTGGAGGGCGTGGTGGAGGCTGGTATCCGTATTGGGACAATTCTTCAGAGTGACAGTGTCATAGCATAAGTAGGCCCCTGTGTTAGGAGATGACAGTGGGATGTCCTAGCTGTCCTACTGCAGGTCACTTCCCTGGTTCTGCCTCCCCCATCTGCTGTAGGCTATGACTTGGCTCGCATATATATTCCATAGTAAGCTCTGCAGAATAGTTTCCGCTACTTTTCCTCATTCAGTTTAAAGTAACAAAAATAACATTAAGGGATCTCAGGATTTGATCTACAAGCCAAAATGAGAAAGGAAGACCTCTCTCAGTGGAAGCTTCATCCCTCTCTCTGCCTTCCAAGCTCACAGCTGGACACTCAGGAGCCAACAGCTGGACACTCAAGAGCCAGCGGCTAGACACTCAGGAGCGAGCATTCCAGTGTTTGACTAGTAAGTCTTCAAAGCCAAATAAATATCAAGTAGGATCATCTGTTGTATGGTATATTTTATTCCAGCTATTTTCTTAAACGTGTATCATTTAATAATTTATTTCTAAGTTATCCTTGTTTGAGACAGACAACTGATGTTGTACTTTGCCAGTTTTCTTTTACACTGTTAGTAACAATGTCGTTGAAGACTAGCAGACAAAAGATAGTCTTTCTAACATGACAAACATAACCCTTCCTAATCCTCCGAGAACAGGGTAATTCATGTCCCTGTACGAAGCAAAGAATAGACTATTGGTGAGATAATCAGTATACTAAGTGTGTCTGCAACTCAGTGTGGCACACATTACCTGGGAAGAAGTGACGGGCAAGGGAGCTGAGCTGATTACAGAACACACGTTCATTGGCCGAGTTACTGCCTGTATCCCCAGTGAGTAGAAAACAAGTATATAAAAGAACAAAACCGAAACAGTACTGTGAAGACAGGAAGATCCAACTCTCAGGTGCTGTGCAGAGCTATAAAAGCTAATAAGCTGGTTAACCAGAGGCTTCTCCATGCTGAGAGTTATCTATCAGAAGTGGTGCCAGCATTAGGGAGGCAGAGGCAGGAGGATCTCTGTGAGTTCGAGGCTGGCCTGCTCTACAATAGATAGTGCTGGGACAGGTTTCAAAGCTACAGAGAAACCCTATCTCAAAAAAAAAAAAAAAAGCAAAAAAAGAAGTGGTCCCAGTAAGAAGTAAATGGGGGCAGGTTCTTCAGAGAAATCTGAGAGCTATTTTTAAATTCAATTCCATGAGAACTGCTCTAAGCCATGCTTGAGGAACATGTGTAAGAAGTTTCCTTGTGATACATAAAGCAATGCTACTGACAAGTTCTCCCACCTGAGACACTCTCCTCAAGGAGGCAAAGAAAGGGTTAAGCAAAGTGGTTGGAGGGGCACAGTTTAAGGTATCAGTGTGTGAGGAAGCAGCAGACAAAGTAAATGCCAGTGGGGGTTTCTAGCATGTTTGCTGAGTAATTTCAAAGTATCATTCTCCTTGGGGGGGAGGGAGTGGCGCACACCTTTAATCCCAGCATTCAGGAGGCAGAGGCAGGGGGAATCTCTGTGAGTTCGAGGCCAGCATGGTCTACAAAAGCTAGTTCCAGGACAGGCTCTGTAGAAACCTACAGAGAAACCCTGTCTTAAAAAAAAAAAAAAAAAAAAAAAAATCAAAAAAAAGTATCACTATCAATCTTTTATTAGTGCTAACCTTGAGTTACAGGTAATATAAGTATATAAAATAATAAAACACAGCCTCAATGGTCACGTGCATTGGCTGTAATTCAGCTCGTCTTGAATGAGATGCCGGCAGTCCCAAATGGGAACAGTAGAACAAGAACGCATAACCAGTTGCTGGTTGCACTGGGGTGCTTATAAACAGGCGGACAGAAGTACACACAAGCCGCAGTCAGCACACCCCCAAAGGAAGCAGTGCTGCCCGATGCTTAGGAAAAGCAGTACACCGACTCGTGGGACACAAGTGGTTTCACGGTGAGGTTTGGGGCGAATCAGCCCATAACAATGCTTTAGCCATCATCTCCAGGTTACTGAGACAACAACACCGATAACAAAATGTCGTCTCCAAGCGGGAAAACAGTCAACATAAACTATAAATAAATTTTACGTTGCTCCATGAATGGCATGAACTGACACAACAAGCCATTTCTAAGTCCATTTAAGAGTTAATTTCTTATACATCAAATGTTTAAATAGATAGTAACAGATGTGGTAACTATTATCCTATTAAAGACTCTACAACATTAATTCATGAACACAGCAGACCCTCTTGACGGCCATCTGTTTCCTCTTGGGAATCCTTTCGTATACATTTGCTGTAATATAGACAACACTGCAGGTTAGCCACCATTCACTAGCACCTGTTAGCTCAAAATACATATTAGCTCAGGTTAGGTGAGCAAAGCTGATGTTAAAAACGCACTTCGATGTCAGACTGATGTTAAATAGTCTATTATGACTTCAATTTCCTGGAGATCATCATATTGTTAGGATGAGGTCACCACGTGGAGACACGTGTTCCTTCCAGATAAGGAAAGCTAGAAGGATCGAGAGAAGCAACTGATCTGCATTCCCACATGGACCACCTTGCTTTCAGCCTTGAACAGAAGGACCTCAACTCCTCTCTGCCACCCTGATACTCCTGTTCCCCATCTCCCGTTCCTGAACAATTCTGGTTTGTAATAATGCCAAGGAAACTTTGAAAACAGCAGTATCTAGTAAGCATTCTAGTCTCAGAACTGTTAAAACTGAAATTAAATATGACAACCTCCTGTTGACAAAAGCTAATTAATAGATTTCCCTCCGTCTATACCTCTAGAGTAATAGCCTCTTAACACTTGAACATGGAGTGTCTTAAATAAAAGACCTCCGAGGAGACACCTTTCCTAAAACAGGTTCTTCTTCATCGGTGTCTTTCTCCAAGTCCTCTACAGTCAAGGGTCTATGGCTGCTTAGATTTGTCTGGCTCATACAGAACCTCTAATAGAGATCGCTGAGTATCATGATATAACATCACACTTGTCATCCCCATGACTCAATGTCAGAGGAAAATAAGAAGCTATTGCAAGGTACAGTACACCAGGGTCAGTGGGACTGCTGCAGGATCCAAATCCACAGTACCACACTCTGAAAGCTCAAGTCACTTATAGAAACTGTCACATGCATACGGGCAGGGCACATTCTCTTTCTATCTTCAATCAGACACAGAAGAAACACCCGATGTAAATGCTGTGTGGATGGTTGCTATCCCTCCGGGCTTGGCGCCTATAACCTCAGTACTAGAGAGGCTGAAGCAGGAGAATCCTACTAAGTTGTTTCAGGACAGTCTGATCTAGTGAAGTAGAGTGAAATGTCTTAAAAGAAAAAAAATTTTTTTAAAAGTTGATATTCTTTCTTGTTTAGTTAATAATGATCACCCCGCCCCCAGATTCTGTATGTTCAGTAAAGGTGTTTTCTTAATATTTCCAATTCAAGGTTTGTTAAATCTGTGGTTGCAGAATATAAAGCGCTATAGCTTTCTGAGTGCATCCATAGCGGTAATCTATGAGAAAGATTCTGGTCTCTTCATTAGCTGTGGTGAATTAAACTGAGAAATCCTGATAGGTTCATCTCCTACCTATAGAGGATGGTGGCATCTGCCATAGTGGCAGAGCTGCAGGCCTCAGGACAGAGCATGCAAGTATTTCCTCCTACTAGGACTTTTTCATTCCACCATAAGCATCACCTTCCACAGTCACTGGGTTGTTAAAAACACAGCACACCTCTGTGCTCTCAATTCACATTCCATTTTCAGAGCGTTTGCCACTTCCTCCCTGGCAAAATTATCAAATGTCGGCTGCTCATCATCTCTGACAAGAACGTAGGCACCAGAGAAAAGTGATCTTTTTATTCATTGCTAAACCCCCAAACACCTAGGATAGCATCTGCTATGAAAGAAAAATGTCACACAAGTCCAAGTTCTGCACAAAGTCCCTCTAAAGGAAATTAGGTTCTAATCTAACTTTCACTCAGTTAACAAATACCTTGTAGGTAATGAGAGGGGCAGACACAAGAGAACCAAAGACCACAGACGTGCGTTAACATCAGATAGCCATCGGGGCTACAAAGCCAAGGAGATGCTAAGGGTTGGAGAATCAGAACAGGAGCTATTTTAGATGGGAAAGTCCTCTCTGAAGTGACGCAGTTGTTTCAAGATGTAAAGTCCCCCGCCATGTGACCGTGGAACAAATGCGCGGGCTCTGGAACAGTGGTCCACTCAGGAAGCCCCGGAACAGCAACAGGGCCTGCATGGTGGGAGTGTTGTGTTTAAGGTGCCATTCTAGTGGCTCTGCTACCTGGTAACATGCACTGGGCAGCTATTAATGAGAAACAAAGATGTTGTGTGACATTTCATCCAATGCATTTGGATTCTCCGAGCCGTTATTCTAGTCCAGACACCAAATGTCTGTGCCAGCACATCGTACCAGACTACCAAGCACATAAGTCACGGCATGGTTAGACAATCTATACAGCAGCTCCTGGCCTCTGAGTGAAACTGGCTTAACTACACGCTTGTGCCCAGTAAGGGGACAGACTTGACTGGGAAGATGCAAATACAGAGGAACCCCACGACCGGTAAACAGCTAACACAGAACACACGCGATCTTGCAAAGTTCCACGGGGCTGTTCGTGAACTCGATCACTTTTATTCGGCTCTGACAGGGATTAAGTCACTAAGCAAGGGTTCTGGCAGGAGGGAAGATATTCTAGAGAGAGAGACACTTGTGCGTCTCCCTTTCAGCTATCAGGATGCCAACGGATTTGAGTGGAGCTGAGACGGGATGGGTCCACACCTGGACCGGGCCCACTTATGCATATCTCCTGTCCGCTAGGACCTTCCCAACGTGGCCACATTGACTGTTTTTCACTACCGTCTCGTCAAGTGGCCTAATCTAACCGAGCACCAGTTCAGGGTAACCGCCGGGTGTGCTAGAAAGCATCTTTCTTTTGTGTCCTTTGCAACAGTCTGGGTTAAATCTTTACCTTGTAAAGAACAACGGCAAAAAGTCGGCTCTAAACCTGTCTTCAACTCAGGCGGAAGTTCCATCTCCGCCGAGGAGGGGCCCGGGGAAAGTTTGCAGCCTCTAAACCCCTCCACTTCCGGCCTAAGCAGAGCCCAACAGGCATCAGGCTGCAAAATCTCTGGGCAGCTCCAGGCCTTGCCCGCCATCCCTCCACCTCCCGACCTACGGCCTGAAGCCTGAGGCGCCACTGAGTCAGCGAGGCAGTTCCGGGCGGAAAGATCGGGAAACCCGACTGCTAGCTCCCAGCGTGCTGGGAAGGGATGGAGACCCGGGGCGGGGCGGGGGGGGAGGGGCAGCATTCACCTTCCCCCCCACCCCTCCCAGCTGGAAGCGGGAATCCTAGAGTCACTCCCTGGCTTGGGGCGACGCCAAAAATGGACCCTCGGGCAGGCCTGCACGCATGCGCAGTGCTACGTGGTCCCAGGGCCCCGGGGAAAGGACGTGAACCCAGAACCGCGCCACCGACCTCGCCCACGGGGCTCGCGCGTGCGCGCCGCGGCCCCGGCCTGCGGCCTGGGTGGGATGGAGGCTCGCCCAGCCCCCGCAGCGGCTGCGCACCGGGCCGGCGCAGGGTGAGGCCTCCGCCCGGCCTTCGCCCCCGGGCCCGCCGCCCACACGCACGCTTACCTCCACGCCGCTCCGCTCCCGGCAGCGGGAACTGCGCGGCCGGGGCCGGGAATATTCGAGCCTTGGCGCCTCCCCCTGAATCGGCCCGGCTCGGCGGGCAGCGCTCGAGTTCAGCCCGGAGTGCTGGGAGGAGGGGGCTGCGGAGTTGGGAGGGAGGAGAGTGCGGGGGATCGAGGGGAGGGGGTACCAGGAGGAGGGAGGGGGCTGAGCGCGGCACCCCTCCTCCCTGTGCAGCCTGGCCTCGGTGAGGACCCTGTGCCCAGGGAACCTAGGCCTCTCCAGTTTTAGGTGTTACAGGCGTTCATTTTTCTGCTTGCTGAGAAACAAGAGCCTGCGTGTGTTAGTCCGGTCTTACCAGATCCATCCTGGAGGCCGACCTCATTGTGTGATAGTCGAGAACTCAAATCGGTCCGATTTTAAAATGAAGGAAATTCTGTCACTTGGGACGATGTGGAATGAACTTGAAGGATGTTAAGCAGAGTAGGCCCCGGAAGAATACTTACGGATCTCATAGAAGGACCATTTAAAAAGTCTCACCAACAGAGTAGGTTCCTGGGACTAGGGAAAAAGGGACACTGATCAAATTTCAGTTAGGAGGCGCAAGCTCAAGAAAGCTACTGTACTACATGGTGGCTACTGTTACCAACTGTGTGCACCAAAAATTGCTGAGATAATACATAATTTTGGAACAGAGGCTCCCTAATAGCTCTTTAGGCTCACACTCCATAACCTCTCTCCCCTCCTCCCCTGCTTAAAATTGTGCACTATAAATATATATTTGATTTTCAGTTGAAAATTTAAAAGAATCTCTTATTTTCTTGACTTCAGTTTTTCATGGTACATGATCTCGGCCCACTTAGAGGGGAGATAGTGGCAGTCAGGCCCATTTGAGGTGGGGGGCCCACTTAGAGGGAAGATAGTGGCAGTCAGGCCCATTAGAGGTGGGGGCGCCCACTTAGAGGAGAGATAGTGGCGATCAGGCCCATTAGAGGTGAGGGGGGACCCACTTAGAGGAGAGATAGTGGCGATCAGGCCCATTAGAGGTGAGGCTGGGGCTCTCATCCCAACCCACCTCTTTCACCTGTTGATCATGTGGTTTCTTTCCAGCTGCTTCAGAAAAGTGGGTCAAATGATAAGGGCCTTAGCAGCACAACTGCTGCCTGGGCCACAGGATCCGCAAAGGGCTTTTTAGAAGAGGTCCGTATGATTCTGTCTTGAGTAAGTTTACTGACTGGAGGCCAAAAGCTCAGTGTAGGTAGAATACCAACAGTCCTTGAATTTAGTACAAAAGTGAGCTGGGCTTACAGAGAGGAGAAAATGGATTCCAGATAATTTTAGAAAATGAAATCAAGACTAGATGTGGAAGGTCAGAAAAATATTTGAACCCCGTGTCATATGTTTCTATGGACTCCAGCTCTTTGCCTTTAAAATGGAGCAGGAGTCTGTTTAATATTTTACATAATATGCTGATAGCAAGCCAAATGAAGATTACATATATTTTTTTAAAATCCTTAATAGAATATCAACAAATAAGATCCAACAATAAATACCATGATGAAGACAGGGATTATTTGAGTGGTATAAAAAAATGATACAATGGTAAGAGTTGTTTTTTGTTTGTGTGTTTGTTTGTATTTTTTGAACATAGTCCAGTTGTTCCGGAACTCACTCTATACACCAAGCTGGCCTCAAACTCAGATATCAACCTGTGTCTGCCTCCTAAGTGCTGGGATTAAAGTTATGTGTCACCACTGGCTGTTCTATGTAAGGCTTGAGTGCTGTGGAGTAATCCTTCTGTACAGTGTGAAGATGTGTTGTTCTCATTGTTAATAAGAAGCTGATTGATTGGTGAGGCAGGATTTTCAGGGCAGAGAGGGCACTGGGAGAAAAGAGGGCAGAGTCATGAGATGCAGAGAGAAGCAAGATGAATGTGCTATGCTGAAGAAGGAAATATGAGTTAATCTAAAATGTAAGGGTTAGTTAGTAATAAGCCTGAGCTATGGGCCAAGGGTTTATAATTAATTATAAGTCTTATTCTGGTTATTTTGGAGCGACTGCTGGGACACAGAGAAACTCTGGCTACACTCGAGGAAGAAGAAAATATCCAGACCCCTCCCAGAAAGGGACACTTTAATTTCTTCTTCAGCTCTACTTCATTGTGTGTGCCTGAAATAGCAAGATGCCCAGAAAACAGTCAAGTAGCCTCGGTCACTGGAGCAAATGCTCTTTAAATTTTGCATAAACTCGTGGTCAGTGGTGTGCTCTAAAGTGGCCTTTCCCAGGATTGTCAGAGCAGGAACGAAGATGGAAGATGGGGTGCTAGCGTAGGCATGAGCAGAGCAGGTTCCCAGACAGGCAGGTCTTGGTTCTGAGTATTGTAGGATGTTTATCGTACCATGTTGTAGCCTGACTTACACCAACTTAACATCACAGCCTGGTTCATGTCCTCCACTGAAACAATGGTCCTGCGCATGCTTTGTTGCTTCTGTGCTTCTAGAGACTTCGGACAAGAGTGGACCAGTGTGGGGGAGGGAGAGAGGAGGGAGAAAAATATAGCTCCATTAAAAAAACAAAAAGAGAGAATGAGAGGACCAGCAAGGCTGTGCTTCCCTAGATCCCCTGGGCAAACATCACCCAAACTGTTCCCACTTTGGGCCTGGCCTAACTGTACTTTGAAACCTTAAGGAAATGAACTGAAAAGGTTTCAGAAATATTGGTAGAGTTTAGTGATGTCCAGTTATGAAGGCAGCTTATAATCAGTGAGGACAGCATAAACTACCGGGGGAAAAGGCAAAGCGAGAGGCAAGGAGTCTATTCTAAAATTAATCCACAACTCTAATGGAATGCTAGCCAAAACTCGAGGATTACTTAAATATTTAAAAAATGTAACTGAAAGCGCAGCGTGTTAGAAGAAGACCTTTCTGGAAGACAGTCTGCTCTCCAACTTAACCTTCTCACTGTTAGGAATTTAGTATGCAGACATGTAGAAGGCCTGTCACAGCAGCATTGTAAGTAGAGAACATGGCGTCTACCCATTCAGCTGCCATCATCCAATGCCTCAGTGTGGGTAATTTATAAATAGACACATATCGCTTACATTTCTGGGAACCGAGAAGCCCAAGGTAAAGGCATGAGAAGTCCTGGTGTCTGCTAAAGGCTTGCTTTCTGCTTGATAGACAGCCCCTTGTTTGTCTCCATGTTGTGGAGAGGCTAAATGGGTACGGGAGGTCCCTGGAGTCTAACCCCTTTCCCCAGGACTCCAGCACTTCTGAAAGGTCCACTCTGTAATTTTGCAACATTGGGTATCAGGTTCTAACATATGAACAGGAAAGGACACAGCCATTTATGTAATAGCACTCAGGAAATAAACTATACATTCTATAGCCCACTGTTTGGGTAAGTTAAAACATGGCAGGTTAAAAGCTGCACTTTTTAAAATTAAAGAAAAAGTAAAAATATGTTAACATAGAATAATAGAAAGGAAAATAAAATTGTGACCCATTTAGTAGTCAGTACTTTGTGACCCACCTTGTTTTATTAGTGCTTTTTTTTTAAGGTTCATTTATTATGGACACAATGTTCCTCCTGCATGTACACCTCCATGCCAGAAGAGGGCACCAGGTCTCATTACAGATGGTTGTGAGCCACCATGTGGTTGCTGGGAATTGAACGCAGGTCCTCGGAAAGAGCAGTCAGTGCTCTTAACCTCGGAGCCGTCTCTCCAGCCCCTAATGAGTGCTTTCTTTTCACCATCACCATCCTCATATGAAGCCTTGGTAGATAGATCTATCTACCAATATTACAGAAAATATCTCTAAAAGATAAAGAATCTTAAAATTTTTTGTCAAATACCTCACGCCCATGAAACCACCACGAGTTCTGAGGCCATACAACGCTCTTTCAGAGTCTAAGTCCTCCAGTCCTTAGTACCACACTCTCTCAGCAGTTTGACTTGGGATGGAAACAAAGTCAGGCACAGAGATTGTGTTATAATCTTTACAACTTCCTTTTAATTCAAAATTTCCCTTTCCTATCTCTTCTGTTTCATGCAGCCTATTAATTGGAAAAGTCAAGTTACTTGCCCCAAATACACTCCCTCCATGCTCGCCATAAATAAGTAGATTTAGAGTCTTGATAGGATTTATTTTTGCTTAGTGTTCATTTGTTTTTCCTTTCCCTTCCTTCCTTCCTTCCTTCCTTCCTCCTTTTCTTTATCTCCCTTACTTCCTCTCTCTCTTTCTCCCTCTCTCTCCCCTTTCTTCCTTTTTTATTTTTATCTCTCTCTCTTTTTTATTGAGCTTTACAATTTTCTCTGCTCCCCTCTCCACTTCAACCCTCCCCCAAGGTCCCCATGATCTTTCTTTCTGGCAACCTGACTTCTTAGGTATTGGTGATCCCTTCCATCAGTGGCATGTAAGTAGGATTGTTTCTTTCTCTAACACTGGTAATTGTTTATGCTCAGTCTTTGAAGTCAGTAGATACTGGAGATGGTAGTATTGAATTGTTTCTGATTGACTTATGAGCTGGAATACTTTCATAGAGAGAGAGAGAGATGTCCTTCTTCGGTGATTCCCAGTCACCACAGGAAAAGCAGAAGAAGCTTCTGGTTCTTTCTCCTAATTTTCAAGCTTTCAAAATAATGAGTCAATCTAGAAACATTCTCCAAGCATCATCAACCAGGTTTGGAGGTGTTCAGCATTATTGCAAATTCCTAGACTTTATCTCCCGTCTCCTCTGGTGATCCTTGGCTTTTGCTTAGGTTGTAAGTCAGCTGAGCGTAAAGAAGAGCCCATAGCTTCTGAGTTGATTACATCAGGCCATTCTTACTTGACAATGTCTGAGGCAGGCATGTGACTGTGCAGACCATAGACCTATAACAGCAGGAAGTCCACAGGAGGCTTCTGAAGAGACACCCATCACCCACTGTGAGGAGCTACCATGGAAGAACAGAATGGTCCAGTGACACATGTGATGCCTATGTGTGGTGTGGGACAATGGTCTGTGTTCTGTCAGTTATATTTAAAATAAACGCTGTTGGTCAGTAGCCAGGCAGGAAGTATAGGTGGGACAACCAGACAGGAAGTAGAGGCGGGTCAATGAGAACAGGAGAATTCTGGGAAGAGAAAAGCTTGGTACATAGTCCTGACCCCTGCCACAGAAGAAGCAAGATGTGACTGCCCTGCTGAATAAGGTACCGAGCCACATGGCTAACATAGACAACAATAATGGGTTAATATAAGTTACAGGAGATAAGAAGAAGCCTGAGCTAGTGGGCCAATCAGTTTATAACTAATGTAGACTTCTGTGTGGTTTCATTGGGACTTAACGATTGTGGGAACTGGGCAGGACAGAAACTCAGACAACATATGTGCACTTATCTTCTCCAGTACTGAGACCTCATCTGATTGACAGGGATGCCTTGCTGGTACAATACAGACCATCACAACCACACACATACACCCAAACACAAATGCGTATGTTTATACCAAAACCTGCTTTGCAATACAGTCACTTAAATGCCAAGAGCAATTCTATTCTACCTCACTGGTGAGGTGATGGCTAATTTCTACTTCCCTGTATTTTTCTATAAAGTTTAAATTTTCATGGTGTGATAATTTTTTAAAAATATATTTCCAAGTAATTATTTTGTGACTTACCATATTTTCCCATATACATAAGCTTATCAAAAAGTCCCCTTTTGCCAGGCATGGTGATACATGCCATTTCTGCCAGCACTCGGGGCAGAAACAGGTGGCTCTCTATGAGTTCAAAGCCAGTTTGATCTACATAGAAAACCCTCTATCAGAAACAAAGGCTTTTTTTTTTTTATAAGTCCTTATCTGTTATGCATGATTTTCTCATAGTGTGATCGTCAGGCAGGAAATGTTTTACTTCTAGAGTCTAGCAAAATAGCTAGCTCCAGGTTCAGTGAGAAACCCATCTCAAATGTGAGAGACCCATCTCAAATAATAATAAGTAGACAGTTATAGAGGAAGAGACCCAATGCTTACCTCTGGCTTCCTCACATGCATGAGTGGGCAAGTACACTGGAACACACATGCATACACACCCACACTCACGCATGCACACACACACACATATACTCACACACATACATACATAAACACACTCACACACACACTCACATACACACACACACACACACACACTCTGTCCACCACATACAAACGCAAGCCCTCCAGAATAAAGCTTTTCTTTCTGTAGTCATGACTCTGCATGTCAAATCCTGCCAGTCACACAGTGACAAAGGACCCTGAATCAACATCGCCTGCCCCACATTCTAATAGCATTAGGACAGTTGCTGTGAACATTGAATGTAGCAGGTTACTTTGCGCTCCTGGGTTTGGTACTGAAGTTGGAAAATGCCAGAAAGACCTGAGATGGGGGTGTTCAGACTGTTCTCAGAGGAACTAGACGATGGTATAGAGGAGGATGAGTGGGGGTAGAGAAGCAAACCAGATATGGTTGGCGGAGTCCAGGCGAACCCGGGCTAATGACTTTGAGACAGAAAAGAGAAAGTACTGATGAATCAGATACTTACTTATGTAGTCTATAGCCTTTGCCTCTCGTTCTCTCTCGGAGCCAGACTAGACTCTTCACATAGCTGTGATATCTCAGCAGGGGCAGGAAAACTGTGAGCAAGCTTTCCTCTGTCCACTGCCAGGTCAGAGCTCTAGGGAGCAATAGCTCACACTCTACGGCAGCCAGTATGGATGTGTCAAAAAAAACAAAAAACAAAAAACAAACAAACAAACAAAAAACCCAGGCAGGTCAGCTGGAAAAAAGCTGAAGAAAGGAGGTTAGATTCTGACCTCCACATGAGCTGCTATAGCGATCATTTCCCCCTTTTCTTTCCTCCTTTCAATTCCTCCCAATCACCCTTGCTGCTCTCTCTCAAATTTATGGTAGTGGTTTTAAGAATATTATCCCTGATATTTCTCCAGGGTATTTTTGACCAACTTGAAAGAATTGTTATAAAATTGAGTTGCAAGAACTCACTTTTTAAGTTTCACTCTTTATATTTTTTAAGTAGAGATGTATATGCGTCCAAATAATCAAATTCTCCCTCACTGCTGTTCTCACTGCCCACTTACTTTCTTTAATTCCCTACAAAATTTTCTTGTGTTTTAATGGGTGTGACTATTCTTGTCAGGTTGCAAAAGCGAATTATTAATAAAAATGAAAATTTCATTCATATATTGTGAAGGAACTTGTGCCTTGATTTATGAAATTTCTGTGAGCTATAAATTAATCACAATCATCCCAGCTCATTATTCGTACATCAGGGTTTTTAGAAGCATTTCAAGACATGGCTAAGAGAACCTGCTGCTTTCAGAAAAGACCTGGGTTCGAAACTAAGGCTGGAATTCATAAATAGATGATTATTAACTTATATTTCCAATGAACAATGACTTTTCCTGCAGTAATCTTTGAAATTTCATATATTTGTCATATATTTGTACGGTAATATCCAAAATGAAAAGAAAATGTACGAAATGGTAGGGGGTATTTGCTCGGTGATTAGAAATAACTAAATATATAATAATTACAAAATCAGTTTAGTTGAGCAAGACCTTTCAGCTCCAGCCCCACCGGGCAGTTTCTTTTCCCAGTGCCTGACTTTTGACACAAAATGATTTCTTAGAAAATTAGGAAACAACCTTCTGCAAAGGAAAAAGGCCAGGTATTACATATGTGTGTGAATCAACACAAAGTGTTCTTATGCAGCTATGAGCCTTGTGTGCTCTGACAATATTAGTGAGATAAATTCACCGGATGAATGGCAGTAGGCATTACTTCCCGACTTACAAACAGAGATAGAGATGCAACTTCTACCTCAGGAGGGAAACAGTAGGGCATGGATTCCTGGGCCGTATAGTAGTCTTGGCATTTCTTGCTTGTCCTACCTTCCGGATCTCCATGAAGTGATCCTCACAGATTGACCTTAGAGTATTCTTGCGAGACTTCGGGAAAGAGCCATCCCATAGAGCTGGCTGTGTGCCCAACTTGGAACACACTGCCTTGAAGTTTTATCAGGGATAAAATAGGCCTTCCAGAGGCTTCTCTCTAGCAGAAAAACAAACAAACAAACAAACAAACAAAAACCCAAACAAACAAAAACATTAAGTGTGACCAAACCACTCCAGCCTGAGCCAGTGTGAGTCTGGAGAGGTCACCGGAGCATACCTGCAACCTGAGGGGGAGCCTAAAACTGTCTCCCCTCCAAACCAGCTACCAGAGCTGCTTGCGAGACTGCTTTGCTTCAAAAATGCCACCCCAGCTGGTAGAATTGCAAGGAATAGGTCAGTCTGAAAGGGGAAGAGCTCCACAGAAAAAATTTGTTGAGATGCCATTACTTACTAACAGTGTTAATTCAATCCCCTCTCCTGAGATTCCTATCTGCTGCTGTGCTGCCTCCAAGCTGGGAGTTGGAGTTGATGCTTTAGACCAAGTCACTGAAACCTTGGAACTAATGCCTTGCCTCATTTGCAGGTCTGAGTATCACATTTCCAAGGCCCCTACTCTGAACTGATGACCTCAGGCATATCTCAGTGAAAGGAGGGACAGAAGGGATATTTTAATTCTTTTTATACTTTAGTATTTATACACGAGGAGGCTAGGAAATCAGCTCACTTTGGTGAATTTCTTGCCTCACGTACACAAAGCCCTGGGTTTGGTCTCCACCACCACATGCCCTGGCTATGATCGTGCATAGCTACAATCCCAGTATTCAGGAGGTAGAAGGAGGAGGATCAAGAATTTGGAGTTATCCTAGGCTTCAAAAAGTTTGAGGGACTGGAGAGATGACTCAACAGTTAAGAGCACTGACAGCTCTTCTAGAGGACAGGGGTTCAATTCCCGGCACCCACATGGCAGCTCATGACTGTCTGTAACTCCGGTTCCAGGCTACCTGACACCCTCATACATATATACTTGCAAGCAAAACAGCAATAACATTTAAAAAATACTAAAACAAACAAATAAACAAACATAAACAAGTTTGAGAACAGCCTGGACGGAACCCTGTCTTAAATAAACAAATAACCAGGCATGCTGCTGAACACCTTTAATCCTAGTACTTGAAAAGCTAAGGCAGACAGATCTGTGTGAGTTCCAGGATAGCCAGGGGTACAGAGACAGACTCTGTCTCAAAAATAAACAACCAACTAAGTAAATAGATACTATGTGGTGAGGAGACTTTCTTTTCTGGTCCAGGGGACTTCTTATTCCGGTCCAGTATATTTGATGTTCTGCATGCTTCTTCTACCTTTATAGACATCTTCTTATTTAGGTTAGGAAAATTTTCTTCTATGATTTTGTTAAAAAGACTTTCTGGATCTTTGAGCTGGGGATTCTTCTTCTTCTTTCCCTATTCCTATTATTCTTAGGTTTGATTTTTTTTTTCATAGTGTTCCAGGTTTCCTGGATGTTTTATGTCAGGAATTTTTTACATTTAACCTTTTCTTTGGCCAATGTTTCCTTTTCTTCTACCGTATCTTCAAAGCCTGATCTTTTCTCGTCCATCTCTTGTGTTCTGTTGGTGAAGCTTGCCTTTGTAGTTCCTGCTCAAATTCCTAAATTTTTCATTTCCAGAATTCCCTCAGTTTGTGATTTCTTTATTGCTTCTATTTCCATTTTCAGATCTTGAATGATTTTATTTGTTTCCATCAATTGTTTGTATTTTCTTGGATTTCCTTAAGGGATTTGTTCATTTCCTCCAATTGTTTGGTTGTCTTTTCCTGGCTTTCTTTAAGGGATTTATTCATTTCCTCATTAAGGACCTCTATCATTTTCATATAGTGGTTTTAACTTTTGTTTTGTTTTTGTTTTTTGTTGTTTGTTTTGTGTTTCAACTATGTTGGAGTTCAGGGCCTCTTGTGGTAGGATAGCAGGGTTCTAGGGAGCTCATGACTTTCAATAAATGGATGATTATGCAAGAATTAAAATGAACCAAAAATTGTTGGATGCAATAACTTGGATAAATCTTTAGGGCATTTATGGTAAGTGTAAAAGCCAATCTGAAAAGGTCACATACTTTATGGTTCTGCTTCTGCAACATTTTCTGCATGACACAGTTTTGGAAACTAGATTAGTAGTTGCCAGGGGTGAAAGATAGGGAGGAGGGAAAGGTGAGTGTATGTGTGTGTGTGTGTGTGTGTGTATGTGTGTGTGTGTGAATACATACACATACATGTATGTATGTATATATATGTATATATATGTATATATATGTGTATATATATATATCATCACTGGTGTGGAGGGTGAGAAGGTAGAGGGCAAATCCCAATGGAAATGGAGTGTTCTATGTGTGAACTGATAACATGAACACACATGTAGCAAAACTGTACACATGAAGCACACAAACATTAATAAACGTTGAACCAGGGAAATATGTATACGGCGTGTGTTGAACCAGTGCCAGCTTCTTGCTTATGTAGCAAAACAGGGAAACTGGTAGAAAGTATTATCCATATTGTTTTATAGCTGCCCGGGACTCTACAATTATATCAGTAAAAGTTTGAATTAACAGGCTGTCTAAAGTTATTGATAGGGCTTTGTATTTTCTCCTAATATTTCTATTATATATACATATACGTATGCAATATATATATTTTTCAGTACAGTGTCAAGACAAATTTGTTTTAGGGATTACTTCTGAAAAAGGATAAACATTAGTAAGAAGAATTCATGGTTTCCAACTAGCACACACTTCTGGTTCTAGTGGCCCAAGTCGGCTGTATTAGTGTCTTCTTCAGTTACAGAAGCTGAGCTGGGAAGAAAACAGTTGTCTCGCATGTGCTCGGGTGGTAATTTTACGATAACGACGATGTGGTGAAGGCCTTTGTTCTTGGAGCTCGCAGCCTGCCTGGCATCCCAGAAGGCAGTGGAGGTTTCCTCTCAAGTCTATCTGTTCATCTTCTCTCGCTGCACTCGTCATAAATGATGATGACTATTATTAATACTAATAGCCCCAACAACATTATAGGGCGTAATGCTGCGGCGATTAGCCCGAGAAGTTTAATAGGTGTTATTTTCTTGGGCTTATCCTGAAATGTCTCTTTGCTCCACATGATCTTGCTATTTCTCCTTACTTGTCCCTTGTAATACCTGACCTGTTATTGTGCCTGAAATTACACGGGAAGGCTTTCTCTCCAGGTAAGCTTCTTCCCTTTGGTTTCCTTTGGCTGGAGCCTTGTGGTCACTCCGTAAGTGCCGTTCCACTCCCTTTGGATGAAGTTATCTTCATGTGGACGTAGGGGCCCTCCCAGGGTAGGACAATCATTGCATCAACCAGAGCTTACTTGGTGAATTGCCTCAAGTTTTAAGCACCTTAATTGTGACAGCCCTTATTTATTCATTTCTTGAAGACTTTGAAATCCAACTTTAATGTTGGAATTTTTTTAGGGGTGGGGGAGAGGTTGTCAATTCCATTGTTTATGGTAATATTTAACCTAAAAAAGTGTAAAAATCCACTATAAATGTTGACATTTGCCAATACATGTTTATAGTTCTGTCTTCAAGCTTGTTGTTATCGTATGTCACGGATCTAGAACCAGATTAATATCCAAACCTATGAATTTACAGACACTTAAAGCAGGGAAGGGAATATATGTGAAAGCTAACTAAGCAACAATCGGACCCCTGCTCTTCTGGTGTCTTTGACATCAAGACCCAGAGTTAAGGAACATGCAGGAAATGCATCTAGACTGCCAAACACTGGCCTCAGGGCCCAGCATGGAAGTGGTCATGGAAATGGCCTCAAAGCTCTGTACACAATCTTGCTGTGCTAAGCAAACCCAGAATGGAGGGGGATGTGCTAGAAAGCAAAGCCACCTCAAGCAGAGTTTGGGGTGATGGGCATCTTCTTGCTCCGTGTCATCAGCATAGAAAAGGCAGTGCGTGCTGAGGTGAGAGATCTGGTGTGTTATCTGCAGGAAACAGCGTGCTTCGAGGAGGAAACCTCAGACCCCTCACGCTAGAGATGTGATAAGAGGAGGTAGGAACAGAAGTACTTATTCATAAATGTGGCTTCCTGTTCAGGTGGCCTGAGAGATTCCAGGTGTGGCTTCCGTTTGGCTATTAGTTATAAAATAAATAAGTAAATAAGGATCGGTCTAGGACACTTCTAAGGATCCTGCCTGCTTTAACAATTCCTAGGTCCCAGGTCTACTGATAAGCAAGAGTATTCGTTTCTTTCTTTTCTTTCTTTTTTTTTTTTTTTTTTTTTTTTTTTTTTTTTGTTGTTGTTTTGTTTTTCGAGACAGGGTTTCTCTGCAGCTTTAGAGCCTGTCCTGGAGCTAGCTCTTGTAGACCAGGCTGGTCTCGAACTCACAGAGATCCGCCTGCCTCTGCCTCCCGAGTGCTGGGATTAAAGGCGTGCGCCACCACCGCCCGGCTTCTTTTTTTCTCTTTTGAGAATAATAGATGGTTATTTATTTAGGGGTAGACTCACAAATCAGAATCTTCTGTTGGGATGGAGAACGGCAACCGAATCCCACAGTCGGAAAAGAGAAGAGTATTCATTTCTTTAACTTTTCTATTAAGTGTTTATTTATCAGTCCTATTCTTCAGATTGTGTGTGTGTGTGTGTGTGTGTGTGTGTGTGTGCGCGCGTGCATGTACACACACACACACATGTGAGTATTCTCATGGAGGTGGCCAGAGTACACTGGTATTGGCCTCCTTTTTATTTGAGACAGGGTCTGTCTCTACCCTGGCACTCCCTAGGTAGACAGGGTGCTTGGCCAGTGAGCCTCGGGGATCTGCCCTCCACCTCCCCCAGCACTAAAGGCCACCAAGCCAGGCATTTCACCCCCATTTAGTTTAAACGTGGAATCTGGGCATCTAAGCCGGGTTTCCTTCTGTACTTTAACTGACTGGGCTGACTCTTCAGCACTCTTCAAATTGCTCTGTATTTAAACTCGAATTGCTTTAATCGCTTAAAGGCAATTATCACATTTAAAGACAAGTGTTCGAACTGGTAGGGACTATAGCCAAAGGAACCTTAACATTAGGCCAAGTAAACTTTCTTTAATTAAAACAAAACAAAACAAGAGACCTTCTTGTATTTGTTCCATTAGTCATCCTCGCTTGCCTTGCTACACTCTTAATAGGCTGTGTGACTCACCAGGAAACTGAGCAATAAATGCTGTTTGCTTTTAGGTCTCTTGTAGCAAGGAAGGGTGCTGAAAGGGAGCTCGGATACACAGTTACAGCTGCCGGTCCTAAAGCCACAGCTGCAAAGGTAGAAAGACCCTCCAGTAGTTTACTCACAAATAAAGATTGACAAATGAATGTATTTCCCTTTACTTGGGTCACCGGCAATAACGACTCATGAAAAAAAAAAAAATTCCTGCTATCACAGCAAAGAGTGCTGATAAGACCATGGGAAATGAAGGAGGATGCATATTCCTCGTCTTGGGTTGCTTCCCCTTTGGGTTCCTGACCTGCTCTGTTATGACAACGATAGCAGACACTTTTGAGAGGCTTTGTAAATACCGACTCCGCAGCTTGCCCTTCTGGGTGCAAGCCCTTATTGAGGCGAAAGAAAATGAAAACAAACAGCAAGGCAAGCTTATCTTAGAAGCCTGCCCTGCCAGGGAAAAAAACAAAAACTAAAGGAGGTTCCCACTAGAGGAAGGGGCAATGTAGCTCCGAGAAACGAGGCTGCCACTAGCCACAATAGTTTCTAGTTTTCTCCACATAACTAACTAATGCTTGCGTTACGACCGTTTGTGCAATTGCTAAGTATGAAATGGTTAGATGTGTTAGGCGTGGCAGCGTACCCTGTAATCCCAGCATGTGGGAGGCTAAGGCAGGAGAACTGTCAGCCGAACATTAGCCTGGCCTAATTAGTGAGATACTAGAGAGACAAAGAGGAAGAAGGGTGGGGGATGATTGCAGCAATTTTAGACTGATGGATGCAGTCTGCGACGGTAACCCATCTTTATCACTGTAACAAAACACACAACATAATTAATATAAAAAGGGATGGGCATATTGGCCCATGCCTTTAATCCCAGCACTTAGAGGCAGAGGCAGACAGATCTCTGTGAGCTCTAGGTCAGCCTGGTCTACAGAGTGAATTCCAGGACAGTCAGAGCTACAGAGGAAGGGTCTGTCTCAAAAAAACCAAAACCAAAACCAAGCAAACAAAAAAAGAGGAAAGGTCATTTTGGCTCACAGTTTTGGAGGTTTCAGTCCATGGTCAGTTGGCTTGCTGCTTTGTCCCCGTGGAAAGGGAAAGAATATCGGAGTGGGAGAATGTGGCCAAAGAAGGCTGCTCCTTGCATAGTTGGAAACAAAAGAGAATAGAGTTCTACAACCCACTTCAAGGGCATGCCCAGTGACTTCAAACCTCTGGTTAGTTTCCATCTCCTGAAGATTCCTACACTTCCCATCAGCACCAAGATGAGGGGCCTGAAGGGGACAGTCAAGATCTAAACTATAATGCCCAGCCAGTAGAGATGAACATTGCACAACATTTTACAGAGCACAGGACAGTTCTCTCAGTGACGAGTTAGGCCGCCGCAAATAGCAGCGGCGTTAAGGTGGAGAAACTATGTTAGACAATGTAAGGATAACTGGCTCTGTTGCCATGGCTTATGTAGCATGCCTGTTTGGGGATGAAATGACTGTGTTACCAGAGAGTTAGAAGGCTGACCAGATGGGTAAGATCTCCTGGTCGCCATCCAGGCTTTGTGTCAAGGAACTCCGGGGTGCTTGCACCTGGCTTATTTAAGGTAGCTGGTTTAGTGTGTGGCAGAGCTAAACTGTACTTGAACAGGAGAATCTTTATTTTTTTAGATTATAATTTAATTATAGCAATTCTCCCTTCCCTGTTCTCTCCCCAAACCCTCTCACATACTGCTTCTGACTTCCCTTCAAGTTCATGGCCTCTTTTTAAATAATTGTTGTTGCATACTTTTATGTATATGAATATACATATATTTATTTCTAAATGTAACCTGTTTACTTTGTACAAATACACACACACATATGTTGTTCAAGACTGACCATTTGCATTGGACAACCCATTAGTGTGCACTTCCATAGGGAAGACCATCTTTCCCTGGACAGGAGACTCTGGAAGATTTTAGCTAGCTTGGGTAGATTGGGCAGAAATTCCTGGGTCACTGGTCCATCTGGGAAGCCAACTTCAAGCTCTTTTCCATAACCACATGCAGTAGCAGTTCTCAACCTGTGGGTCTCCACCTCTCAGGGATCTCATATCAGTTCTCTTGCATAGCAGATATTTACATTACGATTCATAACAGTAGCAAAAATTACAGTTATGAAGTAAAGATGGAAATAATTTTATGGCTGGGGGAGGGGTCCCCCACAACATGAGGAACTGTACTAAAGGGCCACAGCATTAGAAAGGTTTGGAACCACCGACCTACAAGAAATAATAGCACCCCTCAAGTTAGCAAAGACCCAGTCCAGAAGACAAATAGTCCCGTATATAATAAATGGTCTGTGCATATGTAACTTGATCGGCCAGGACAGAGAGTAAAGTGTGAGTATTAATGAGAACATGAGTGTATGTATGTGTGAGTGTGTGTATGTGTGAGTGTGTGTATGTGTGAGTGTGTGTGTGTGTGTGTGTACTTGTGCCCAGATCAAACTTGTTGGCGAGGAAAATCATTGTGCCGGTCAGTGAGACTCTGCTGTGGCTTTTGCTGAGTGTCTTCACTGGCTGCAAATGGCTGCACAACTTCATCAAGGAAAAAGCCCTCCTGTAGCCAAGCTGGATAATTTCCCTGTGGTATTGCATCACGTAACAAAGACAGCAATGTGGTTTTCCTCCTTTTTTTTCCCCCCTCTTTGAGCTTGGAAGAGGACTCAAAATGAAACACAAGTAGAAGCTTTGTCTTCTCCATGCTAGCTTTGTCTGTGGTTCCAAACAGAACCAGCTGCTAACACTGAGGAGGGTGGAGCCATTTTCCCCCAAGCCAGGATTAATACTGTTGCTTTGCTTCCTTTGACTTAGCTGCAAACCGACCTAAGGTCCTGAAACCTGGGGAACAGTGTTGTAGGTGAAGCAGACCACAGGGAGGGAAGTGCTACCCTTAAGTCTGGTTGTGGGACTGCTTGTGCAGTTTTCGTGCTCCTGGCTTTTGGTGAGGGACAGACTCCGTCTAAGCCCGGCTCCTCTGCTGCAGAGCCAGGACGGGATTCGTTGTCCTGCTTGCCTCAGAAGGGCGTTGGAGGCTCAAATTAAATGCAGCCCTGTCAAAGTGGTTTGTGAACAGCGCAGCAAATGCCAGGTGTTATTAGAAGTTGAAAGCAAATGCTGAGACAGCTCATTCAAGCAGCTTCCGAGGCCTCCGTTGAGCTGCCTGAGGGGGTTGGGTGTCGGCATGGCCCTGAGATCCTGAGATGAAGGCGTGGGGACACGAGTGTGCACAAGTGTAAGTCCTCTTCTCATCCAGGCGAGCAGGGCCTCCTGGCTGAAGGAGTCCCGCAGTGGGGTGGAAGAATACAACTATAGTGATCAGGAGAAAGAAAAAATGGCGGGAGAGGCCAACCAGATTTCAGAAACAGGACAAACTGAGCAACAGACATGGCTCAGAAGTGGAGATTTGGCAGGGTAGGGACAACTGTTTACTGCACGGTAGACTTGTATCGAGCAGAGCCGGTGGATGGGGGCTGAGAAGAGCCAAAAGATGCTTTCACAATTAGAGCCTGAAGGACCTGGGGTGGGACCCACAGAGGAAGCAATGCTGGAGGCCAATCCTGGAGAATTAGCTGGAAAGGCTTGTCCCCGTCTTCAGATGCTAAGAGGCTGTTGTGTTCCCTTAACTAAGAGCTTCCTGTGTGTCAGGAACTAGAGAAGTGCCAACTCCCAGAGTGTGAAGCAGGAAATGCTGAAGTAGCTGTGTGGAAGCAAAGGTTGGGAGACCCAAGGCCAGTCAGCTTCCCTCTGACTTCCACAAAGAGATCTACAGCATCCCTTAGGAAGTAGGGATCCACCTGCAGATGCAGGACCATGGTCCCTGGTGTATCTCCAGCACCTTGCTCATGGTGGAGGTTCACTATTCACTGAAGGAATGTGTATGTTCTCTGTTGCTGAGACAAAATACCCTAATAGAAGCAACTTCAAGAAGTAAGGGTTTACTATGGTTCTCAGTATGAGGGGACAGACCATCATGACAGATGGTGGGTGGAGGCATGAGACAACTGGTCACATGACTTCTGAAGTTAGGAAGCAAAGAGGAGTGAATGCCTGTTCTTTTATTCAGTCTCCTAGCCTACCATATGGTCCTGTCCATTCTAAGGGTGGGTTTTCCCTCTTCAGTTTAACCTTTCTTGAAACACCCTCATAGACATGCCTGGAGGCAGGTGGTTCTAGAGCCGGCTGACTTGACAAGGAAGATTAATCATCACAGAGTGAACAAATGATTAATGGAAGGATGACCATGTGATCGATGCTCCTATGACATCATCCATAGAGAGAATTCACCACTCCCTTTATTCCATCTCTTAATCTGTTTGTCTCCTTGAACACTGGACTTGGCTCCGTTCCACTTCCTGGTGCTCCTTTTCCTACCTGCTCAGCTTGCTCCTTTTTGTTATATACCTTCATTAGAGTTAATATTAATAACCACACAACAGAGTCTACACTAAGCTGTGTTGAGATTTCCTCTGCCAAGGGAATTAATCCAAAACTCTTGACTTTAGCCGCAGGCAGAGTCGTTGGACAAGGGCAAAAAGCAGCTACTTTCTTCACCAAACTATCACAAGACCAGCCTTTAAGCCACATGCTAACATTCTTCTCTTCTGAAACATCTTTGAGCCAGGCCCCCTCAGTTCATCGGGTCACACTCAGCACCCCTGTCTTCCATGCTCCCATTAGGATGGTCCATGAAGCAGCACTCAAAGCATTCAACTGCTTTTCTAACTCATGGTCACAAGGTCCATAGTCCTTCCCATAAAAGCATGGTCAGGTCTATCACAACAATACCCCAGTGCCTGGTACCACCTTCTGTCTTAGTTAGGATTTCTACTGCTGTGAAGAGACACCATGATCACGGCAACTCTTATAAAGGAAAACATTTAATTATGGTGGCTCCCTTACAGTTTCAGAGGCTTAGTCCATTATCATCATGGTGGGACATGGCAGCATGCAGGCAGACATGGTGCTGGAGAGGTAGCGGAGAGTTCTACATCTTGTAGGCAAAAGGAAGTGAACTGTCTCACTGGGCATGGCTTGAGCATGTATGAGACCTCAAAGCCCGCCTCCACAGTGACACACTTCCTCCAACAAGAACACACCCACTCCAACAAGACCACACCCACTCCAACAAGACCACGCCCACTCCAACAAGACCACGCCCACTCCAACAAGGTCACACCACTCATTAATGCCACTCCCTTTGGGACCATTTTCTTTCAAACCACCACACCAAGTGTTGTACTTTCAGAGAGCAGAGCAGGCTGTCTTTGAACCATAGGCCCCCCAAAGTGCAATGTTTTCCCACTGTGCTGGTATGTGTTTATAATCCCAGTGCCTGGGAGGTGGAGGCAGGAGGATTGTTGAGTGACTGAAGCCACCCGAGCAGCACTGGGAAGACCAGGACAGCCAGAGCTACATAACAAAATGCTTATCTCAAAAATAACAGCAAAATAATAAATCACTGACCTTTCTCAGGGCTATTTGCCAGATGAAGTAACAGCCTCATGATGTGATTGATATTGCAGGCAGAGCACTGGTCCCTTCAAGTCACTAATGCCCCACCCCCTGGAGCCCATGTATGTGATATATATGATGTATGTTACATGGATGGATGCTGCTAATTAGTTGATAGTAAGAGGGGATGCTATGGTTGGATATGATCTTTCCCCTAAAGTTCAAATGGAAGTGGGGCCTTCCGGTGTGACTTAGTGGTTCAGGAAGATTAACAGTGGACGTTTTCCTGTTAGCGACTCTGGGAGTGGTTGTTCAAGCCTCCCTCACGCCCATCCCTTCTGCATGCACCCACTTTTTATCCATGTAATGACACAGCACAGGCCTCTCCGGGTGTCGCTGCCTGATCTTGGATTGGCAGCCTCCAGAACTGTGAACAAACATAAACCTCCATTCTTTACAAACCGAAGTCTCGGGTGCTCATCACAACAGAAAGCAGCCTAGAAGGGGGAGGTTATCCTGGTCTACCCAGTGCACCAGAGCAGTCACAAGGATCCTTAGACGTGACAGCCAGCGGCTGGAGAGTCAGTCAGAGAAGGAGCAGAGGTTGGAGTGACATAGTGAAGACACGACTGGCCTTGGCTGACTTTGAGGTGTGGGTGGCCTTTGAAATCAAGGCAGGCGAGAAACCAGCTGTCCTCCAGGGTTTCCCAGCACTACAGACACCTTGATTCTAGCCAACAAAACCCAACACTTCCTCATTTCACAAAAGAGGACAGCAAAGTCCGGGAATAGTCCTGGCTCTTTCCTAACTCTGATACAAGTTAGTGACATATCTCAAAGACAGCACAGCGTAGACCAGGGTTTCATAAATGCAGAGTCTTTTAAGAATGCGGCAAGTGTGGGTTGGGATCTGGGTCTCTGACAAGGCCTGGAGCCCAGGGCTGCGATAGTGATTTATATTCCCATCTTGGAATCTGACAATCTGGAAGAGTCAGGGACTTCTGGTGGGGTTCCCCTAGGAGGGACAGATGCAGGCTTCCAGTATACACAGCTCTTTGGAGATGGGACTTAGGGTATCACAGGGAAAGGGAAGATAAAAGCAGAGCTCTCTATGCTGCCCGTGAGGAAGGTTATCACCGAACCATGATGGACTTGTTTGTAGCTTAGGCTGTACCGTTACTTGTTCTGTAGCCCACATGGCCTCAGGCTTATATTTCTTCTGTTTCAGCCTCCCAAGTGATGGAGTGACAGGCCCGCAAATCATGGCCAGCCACATTGTTAATGTTTGTAATTGGAAAGACAGCTTAAACCTGCAGGCATGTGTCTGTCATCACACACAGCACACATAAAAAACATGATTCTTCTATTTTCACTTTTCATTGGGAGGGGGATGAGGGAGAAGGAGAGAGAGAGAATGTATATGTGTACCTTGCTACTTGTCCGGTGGTCAGAGGATAATTTAGGGGATTTAGTTTGCTGTTCTATCTTTACATAGCTTCTGGGGCTTGAACTCAGGTGCCTAGGCTTGTCGGCAAGCACTGAGCCATATCTCACTGGCTGAAGTTGGAGATAGTCTTTCTGCCACAGATCCATATGCGATTATAAAAGAAAACACCAGTCTTTAGTCTTTCCCTGAGTTTTATGTACTTCCTTTTAGAAAAGGAAATGATGCTCTCGTCTTTGAAAAATATCTCTGAAATCTTGACAGAATTTAGGGGCTCCTGGGTGACTCCCCCTCCACTCCTCAAATCCAGAATTGTCTCCTTAGGGCACTGCAGACTCAGGACCAGGATACCGCTTTTCCACTGACTGCAGTTGTTGCGGGTTTCAGAGTGTTTGTTTAGGAAAAAAACATGGTCTCCGCTGCCCCACAAGCAATGCCCTGACCCAGTTCACAGTCATTGCAGAACTTCCAGCTGTTTGTGGCTACCAGAGCCACCTGCCGGCTAAGAATATTCTAATTTCATTTGGAGGCAACTTCCTGCATGCAAGTAAGAAATATCAGCTCTTAGACGCGTAAACACAGAGAGATCAACCTTGGATTGTGTCCTATGCCTCTACCTTCTAAAGCTCCTCTCCCTTCGGTTCCCTTCCTTTCTCCCCACTTCTTCTCCCTCGATTCTTCCTCCCTTCTTTCCCTCTTTTGCCCCTTCTCTTTCAATTTATTTTAATTTTAGACGAGGCTCCCTTTGTAGCCCAGACTGGCCTTAAGCTTTCTGTCTTCCTGTCTGGGCCTTCTGAGTGCTGAGATTGCCGCGTGCATTCCCACGCCAACCACGCCACTGTCATGGTGGCTAAAAAGTGGCTCCCCTCAACAGTGTTTACCAAGAAGGAATATTAGAGTATTTATTGTTCTTTCTGTGTATTCATAGAAGTGTGTGTGTGTGTGTGTGTGTGTGTGTGTGCACACACACAGGAGGGACAGGTGTGTGCGTATGCATGTGGAGGTCAGAAGATTTGCTATTCTTCCAGTAGCTCCCAGGGAGCTGTTCACTTTAACTTCTGTGTTTTTTGTTTTGTTTTGGTTTTTTTTGAGACAGGGTTTCTCTGTGTAGCCCTGACTGTCCTGAAACTCACTGTGTAGATCAGGCTGGCTTAGCGTTCAGAGATCCACCTGCCTGTGCTTCCGGAGTGTTGGGATTGAAGGCATGCACCATAAACCTTATTTTTGTTTTTATCTTATTTTTTTGAGAGAAGGTTTCTCACTGGTCTGGAACTCAAGAAGAAGTCTAGGCCGGCTGACCAACGAACCCTAGGAATCTGCCCATTTCTTCCTTCCTGGGGCTGGAACTAAAACCAGGCCATTCTGTTCTTCATTTTCACACTGGTCCCAAGGGTGGAACCCAGAATCTCACATTTGCAAGGCAAGCCTTTTATCGACCAAACTGTCTCCAAAGTCCCAAAGTGTTTCTAAGATAAGTTCGCTCAGCTCTGGGTTTGCCTGTTGATGCTGTTGGAAGATAACATGTGGATGAGCTGTCTGGATAACTCAGCAAGCACCTAGGAGCCTTAGAAAGTACAAGGAAGGCGCTGGACCAGGTTCTGCAGAAAAATCTCCCGTTGCTTCCAGTCAAGGTTCAGTGGCCATGTCTGGACGCTGGATAACTGGGTTTGAGGACTGTGGGTGATGGAGGGACTTAACATTGTGGGTAATTTTCAGTTATCCGTTTGTGAGAGTGAAAAATCACAGCTTGGGTGCGAGGTAGCCCTTGTTGATTGTGAAGTCGCGTGCAGGCCCTTGCACGGTTAAGCTTCTGCACCATGGAGTTACGTCCCTCACTGTAAAATCGGAATTAAAATCTCCTCTCTCAGTATTCCTGTGAGGAAGCCCCTAAACTGTTCCTTCCTCCAAGAACCAGAGCCAACAGGACTTTCAAGGATAGCCTCTGTTTGGCTATGACATGTGCTGTTACCTTTCTGCCACACACTGGACTACTTATTGTTCTTTATTTGCTAATCTGCCAGTAATGTTGACTTTTATTTCTTTGGTATATACTCCCAGGGACAGGAGAGAGACGTGGAAAGCAAATTACAGCAATCCAGCCATGCTGTAAATTGCAGGACTTGTGCATAGACACAAATACAAGAGAGATGGCTGTGCTTGGAAAAACACGGTCATCGGGCTGAAGAGGCGACTCGGGGGTGGTCCTAGTTAGGGCTTCTATTACTGTGATAAAACACCGTGACCAAAAGCAAGTTGGGGAGGAAAAGGTTCATTTGACTTACGCTTCTACATGGTGGCCCATCACTGAAGAAGTTGGGACAGGAGCTCAAACACAGCAAAAACCTGGAGGCAGGAGCTGATACAGAGGCCGTGGAGGGGTCCTGATCACTGGCTTGCTCCCCATGGCTTGCTCAACCTGCGTTCTTAAAGCACCCATGGGCCACCAGCCCAGGGATGGCACCCCCTACAGTGTACTGGGCCCTCCCCATCAATCACTACTTGAGAAAATTTCCTTACAGCCAGATTTTATGGAGGCATCTTTTTTTCAGTTGAGGTTCCCCCTTTTCAGCTAACTCTAGCTCGTGTCAAATTGACATAAAACTAGCCAGCAGAGTGGGTAAAGCCCTTGCCACACAAGCATGAGGACCTGAGTTCAAATCCTTAGAACCCATGTAAACTAGACACAGAAGAATCATCTCATGTGCTTCTATGGCAAGATGAAAGCACACACAGGAGCCTTTTTGGAAGCTTGCAGGAGAGCTAGCTTGGTGTGTACATGGCAGAGAATGACAAAGATCCTGTCTCAGACAGGGTGGAAGGGAATGACTGACATCTGAGATTGTCCTTTAACCTCCACATGTGTTTACGTGTGTGTGTGTGTGTGTGTGTGTGTGTGTGTACACTTTTACTTACTGAGCTATCTCACAGCCCCAAAATAGATCGTAAGAAGTTTACCTCACACAAGTCTTTTGTTCCCTAAGCTTTGTTACTGGGTGTTTTTAAGAAAAATTTCTTTTCTTTTTTAAAAATATTTATTTATTTATTTATTATGTATACAATATTCTGCTTGTGTGTATGCCTACAGGCCAGAAGAAGGCACCAGACCCCATTACAGATGGTTGTGAGCCACCATGTGGTTGCCAGGAATTGAACTCAGGACCTTTGGAAGAGCAGACAGTGCTCTTAACCTCTGAGCCATCTCTCCAGCCCTAGAATAATTTATTTTCATTTTATATGCATATGTTTTGCCTGCATGTCTGTCTGCCTGTGTGAGGGTGTCAGAAGCCCTGGAAATGGAGTTACAGACAGGTGTGAGTTGTCATGTGTGTGCTGGGAATTGAACCTGGGTCCCCTAGAAGAGCAGTCAGTGCTCTCAACCTCTGAGCATCCCTCCGGCTCCGTTCCTGGGTATTTTTAAAGGGAAGCTGTTGAGAACGGGATACGTTTCCTTTCTTTTTCTGGGCAAGTTTGTTATTGTTATATAAACAGATACTGATTTTTTGCACGTTGTTTTTATATCCTCCAACTCTACTGGAAGGGTTTGTTAGTATCTGAAAATCTTCTGGTGGGGTCTGTAGCATCTTTAACTGTGACATCATTCTGACTGCAAATCGGGACAATTGGACTCCTTCTCTTATCTGGAACCCTTTATATGTCCCATTTGTCTTGTTGCCCTAGCTAAGACTGAGCACCACATGAATAACAGAGGAGCAGCTGTGGAAAAAGAGCAAAATTGTTTAATTCCAGATCTTAGAGGAAATGCTCTCAATTTTTTTCTCATTTAATATCCTGGCTATAGATTTGTTATAAATGATTTTTATTTTGTTGAGACATGCCTATCTAGTCTTGATTTCTGCATGACGTCTATTGTGAAACTATGTTGAACGCTGTCAACTGTGCTTTCTACATCTATTGAGACAGCCACGTGATTTCTGTCCTTAATGTCGATTTATACAACATGATATACTTATTGATTTGTGTGCATTGAGTCAACCTCGCGTCCTTGGTAGGAAACCAATTTGGTTGTGGTTTGAGACCCTCTAGATGCATCCTTCAATTACGTTTGCAAGTACTTTGTTGAAAAATTTTGCACCTGTGTTTATCAGGGAGGTAGGTCTGTAGTTTTCTTTTTTGTTGTGTCTTGTTTTAGGTTCATGGAATGAATGGTGTGTGTGTGTGTGTGTGTGTGTGTGTGTGAGAGAGAGAGAGAGAGAGAGAGAGAGAGAGAGAGAGAGACAGAGACAGAGACAGAGACAGAGACAGAGACAGAGACAGAGAGAGGAGAAAGAGGATAAGTTATTCTACGCATTTCTGGTGTGCATGTGTGGTGCGTGCCCATGAGTGTGCATGCCTGTGCATGTGTACCAATGCCCGAGGAAGATGTCAAGTGTCTTCGTATCCCTCTATACTTTGTTCCTTCGAGGCAGGGTCTCTTGCTGAACCTGGATCTCAAGTTTTCCAGATAGGCTGGCAGCCAGGAAGCCCCACCTTCTCGGCGCTGGGGTTAAAGGACCACACCCAGTTTTCCCAGGGGTGCTGGGCTCTGAACTCTGGCCCTTAGTCCCCACAGTTGTGCACAAGTACTTTGACTCACTCCAGTTCATGCCATTGCCGTTGTATTATGCTCTTACTGTCAGTGAATGAAGGCTCCACCTCTGCATCTTTGCCAAGCAGTTCGCGTTGGCAGGTGATTTTGGATCTTAGCCATTCTAGCAGGGGTGTAGTACCACCTGGAAGTTTCAATTAGCAGTTCTTTATCAACAGGCAGTTCTGCACCTTTTCCCTTGCTCTTTGCTATCTCTGTATCTTGTTCGGTGAGATGTCAGTTCCTACCTCCTGGAGGTTCATCGGATGCCCTGTTGAGGTTCAGGGATTTTTTGCAGCGTTTGGACTGAGTTCTTTATCAGCTGTGAGTAAATAGTAAATAGTGTCTCCCACCCATCCTTAGCTTTTCATTCTCTTAACAAACAGTGTCTGTCTCAGGAAAGGTTTAACATTTAGGAAAGTTGAAGTGATTTGGATTCTGCCTTTGCTGTTACATTTTTTAAAAGTCATTTCTGCTTCCTCTAGGCAGCTGCCAAAATGTATAGCTCGCCCTGGGGAGTTTCTTTTAAGCACTAATAAAATTGTTCTTGGACTTAAAAAAAAGTTATACCAAATTTCTAATAGTTACAATTTTTTTATATTATCTTCTAGGAATATTATAGTATTTTTTAACAAGTAGGTCTGAGATCTACTTCAGTTAACTTTTGTGATAAACTGTGCCTAAATTTTCTTTTATTTATTTTGCATGCAAGTGTCTAGATGTTCTAAAGCAGTGGTTCTCAACCTTCCTAGTGCGGTGACCGTCTAATACAGTTAGTTCCTCATGTTGTGGGGACCCCAACCACAAAATTATTTTCATTGCTGCTTCATAACTGTAATTTTGCTACTATTGTCAACTGTGATGTAAATGTTTGCCTTTCCTGATGGTCTTAAGCGTCTTTGAACCCCAGAGGGGTCATTACCCATAGGTTGAGAACCCCTGTTCTAAAGTCACATGTTAAACCTTCCCCTCCATCTCTTGAGAGAGTTCTCGGGACTCAGCGACCTAGTTCATGTGGCTGTGACTAAACACTGACCAAAACCAACTCTGAGAGCAAAGGGCTTATTTGGTTTACACTTCCACATCTCAGACGGCCACTGAGGGAAGTCGGGAACTCATGCCGGAACGTGGAGGCAGGAGCTGAAGCGGAGGCTATGGGGAGGTGCTCTTTGCTGTCTTGCTCTCCAGAGCTTGCCCAACTAGCTGTCTTATAGCGTGCATGACTACCTGCCCGGGGTGTCACTGCCCAGAGGGAACTGGGCGTTTAACCTCTTTGTCTCTTTGTTTTCCGCAAACTAGAAGCAATAGTAGAATTTGCTTCCTTGTGTCCTTTGAGGATTATAACTCTCTCTATACAAAAGGAATAGAACAATGCCCGGCACACAGGAGGAAGTACAAATGATTAGTGCTAGGGCCAGGTAGGCATCTGAGTCCCCAAAAGTTTGAATCACGACTTTAGTGTCCTTAGGCAACCTGCCATTACACACTGGGGCTAGGCATGGCAGGAGTAGCTGAGTCAGCCCTAATTCTTCTGTCTTTCAGCAGCTTCACCTTTGAATCCCAATCTAGAGCCAAACGGTACCTGAACCATAAACGACAAGGCTTAGCAAGCCGTTCATGTTGGTGGATTCCCAGGGGAACCAAGATGTGGGCTCAACTAGGCGGAGCTTAGGAGGGTACGGCAAATGGCCACCAATTCATCTCAGTGTACCTGCCTAGAACGCTACATTGGTGTGCTGACTGCTACTGTTTAGATTCTACCAACACGCCTGTTGGAATTTGGTCCCCCTTGGGAAGTGGAGGACCAGGTGGGATCTTTAAGAAATGACTAGGCCTTTATGATGGATTCATCTACTAAAATAGAGTTGTGTCTCATCCCAAGAGTGGGTCTGTTACAAAGCAGCTTGGCTTTGTCGCTTGTATGGGCTCCTCTGGCTATGGGATGTTCTGGTCTGCCCTGGGAACTCTGCAGAGACCCCATCAGAAAGAAGACTCAAAAAAAAAAAAAAAACAAAAAACCCACACTCCTTTGAAGGATCTCCAAGGCCAAACCTCCACAACCAGGAGTTAAAGAAACTCTATTTGTTAAAAATTATCTAGCCTCTAGCAGCTAGTGAGAGCGGCAGAAAATGTGCTCATACACCAAGAGGATTGTAATTTTCCACCAGAATTCAATAGTTTTACTGACTTCAAAGAATAACAAGCTCCCAGGAATGGAAAGGTCCGTCTATAACAGTGATCCTCAGCCTTCCTAATGCTGCAAGCTTTTAATACAGGCTTTATGTCGTGAACCCAACCACAGAATTATTTCATTGCTACTTCATAACTGTAATTTTGCTCTCTTATGAATCATAACATAAATACCTGGTATTCAGGATATCTGATATTTGACCTCTGTGTGGGTTGCAACTGACATGTTGAGATCTGATATAGAATATTGCATTGGAAGGAGTACTGTTCCTTTGCATAATTCCACACAGGTGCAAGCAATAATTTAATCATTTAGTGAGAAATTCTGGGGTGAGGTTGTTTGTTTGTTTGATTTTGTTTTTAGTCCCGAGACCTTCCGAAAGTGTCTCAAAGCTCCTTTCACCTACCCCCAATCCATCTTTTTTATAGTTTTCCTTTGGAGCTAAGTGTTCAGGCTCAGTTGTTGGGGAGAAAGGTACAGTAAAGTTAGGGTGTATAAAACTGGGATCCCAGAACTTAGCTCCTGCAGGTGAGATCCCAGAAGTGAGGAAAGTTGTTTGGCTCTTTGGAAAGGTCTAGAAGAGGAGACCGAGGGGCTGGAGAGATGGCTCAGTGGTCAAGAGCACTGACTGCTCTTCCAGAGGTCCCAGGTTCAGCTCCCAGCAGCCACATGGCAGCTTGCAACTGTCTGTATTTCCGGTTCCAGGGGACCTGACACTCATGGCAAAACACCGATGGACAGAAAAGAAAATAGATTAATTAAAAAGAAAAACAAAAACAAAGAGGAGACGGAAAGGTTTAAAAAGAGGAAGACTTTCAGAAGCTTGGTGTGGGAATTTCATAACTTTTATCTTCTGGGCTCGTGGCTGTGGTGGTGACGGTGATGACACTGGTGGTGGTGTTGGGATGATGCTGATGATAACAACGTGACGTGGGTGATGGGATGATGGTGGTGGTGCCCGCTGCTTGCAGCGAAAGCCTTTCATCTCTAAGCGCAGAGAGCAGCACAACCATTAATTAGTTCTGCAGGTGAGGTCGGAAAATATCATTATCTTCCATTCACAGAGGAAGAAGCCTAGAAAGAGGAATTTAAGCCCTTGACCCAAGGCCACCCCAGAGCGCTTGCTAGCAGGATGGTCACAGCTCTTATCTCCTTATTTGCTTTCCTTTAGAAGTGTTCTTCAGATTGTTCTTGGTGGCAGGCGCCCTGCAGAAGCCGAAGACGATGAGATGACAGGAAGCGGCGCAGAGTTAAGCGCAAAAGTGGAGTGTACGAACACAAAGACAGGAACAAGGGGCGAGGGGCCGGCTATGAGTCTGAGAGGTTTGAGAGCAAAGATGCTATCGAGAGCAAAGCTGTTCTGAGAGATTATAAAACTCGCCGGGTCTTCCAAGAATGCAAGGTCCCGACTGCTTTCTCTCTGGGCCCTTTCTTGGGGGTGGGTTGTGTTTGCTGTGACCTTCAAGGATGAGATAATGAGTCTTTGAAAAGGACAACTTTCATGCTGGGTGTAGTGGTGCACACCTTTAATCCCAGAGTTCAGGAGGCAGAGGCAGGTGGATCTCCATGAGTTTGAGGCCAGCCTGGTCTACAGAGTGAGTTCCAGGATAGCCAGAGCTACATAGTAAGACCCTGTCTTGAAACTCCCTCACCCCAACTTACCCCCCCCCAAAAAAAGAAAAGATTGATTTTTCCAGAGACTTCCTTCCTACCTGCTATTAAATAGGTAGGTTCTAGAAGCAGAGGCCTCCTCAGTGATCACACTACCCAGGGTCTAGCCGGTCGGAGCTTGGAGGAAGGGGAGATAACTCAAGTTCTCTGCTATGTTTCGAGGTCATAAATACTAAAGTTCCTCATCTCTGATCCCGGACTCTCATGTCCTCTGACAATATCCACGACATGATTACGAACTAAGGTATTAGCTTGGAAGCAAGCAGGGTCAAACTGGATCCCAAGTCTTTTGGGGGCAGCTTGAGCAGCACCAAGGCACTTGCCCTGTGGCCCAGAACTCCCTTGTCTCAAGGTTGAGCATCCTTCATAACTGTGCGTTTCATTTCCATATTCTCCAGCAGGCCAGAAGTTCTGGGAAGGCATGGAGAGTGTATTTCCGGGGCCTTGGAAAACACTTGGGGTATGTTTCCCTCAGATACTCGTCAGAAGATTGAATAGGTAAATATAGCTGGTTAGGGGCTACAGAGTAAACTAGTGTACTGTGAGGGGAGGGCTCATAGGACAGGGAGAGTTTCTTGTCTCCTTTAAGGACCTGCTCTCCTCTGCAGCAATGCTAGCTCCTGCTGTACCTGACCCTTCCCTCTAAAGGGTTCGTAAGGGCAGGAGAGAGAACAGACCGATGTGGGGACCAGGGTGTCTCTACTTACCGCAGAGCGAAGAAGGCCCTGCCTCTCTCTGCTTGTCCAGTCAGTTTCTACATCTTGCCAGTGACGGGAAGAAGTCAAGGCCCCACCTCTGGAGGTTGATTTTTTTGGGGGGGGGACCCAGAAAATGAGGATGAGAATCTTAGCCAGGAAGCCTGACAGCCAGAATCCTAAAGGGACAGAAAGGAGGCTTTTCTCAGCATCCTTCCAGCCACTGATGGAAGCCTCAGGTCTGTGGGCCAGTCGTTGCCCTACAGAATGGGGTGTGTGACGTCTCCAAATTCCTAGTGCTATCTACAGCTGGGTTGTCCCCTCCACTACCAGAGATGACATGCTTCCCTATTAAGGAAGTAAGTGCTTGCTCTTCAGAGGGTGGAGACTGGCGTGACAGTCCTACCTGGAAGCAAGTTCTCCGGGCGGAGGTGAGGTATGTCAAAGATGAAAAGGTCATTTTAGCTAGAATAGAAACTCTTTCTTTTCCCCCTTTACTATCCAGTGGAAAAATATCAGCCACGGACATTATACTTACCGGCATTTTTAGTCATGAAGTAGATAGCAAGAGGATGCAATATCTTTATCTTTTATTAAAAACTTTTCATTGGATGGCAATGACAGTGATGATTTGAACAAAAGTCTCATCTCAGACTGATCTAGACTGGCCTTGAACTAGTCATCTTCCTGTCCCAGACGGCCAAGTGCTGTCATTCCAGGAGTATGTCACTATGCTCGGCAAAGGAATTATTATTTTATTTTATTTTCCTTCTAAGCTCAATAGTCTCTGATGGAGCCACTTCCCTGGGCCAGTCCAAGGAGTAGGTATTCCGTCCCATAAAAGCCTATCAGCAACAAGGCTTCAGGCCACTGCAGGGAGGTCAGACACTCCCTTCCCATCTGGCCCAGCCCAGCCACAGTCAGAGTTGCCCTCTGGAAGGGCTTGACACACCTGCTTGACACCCTGAGATTCCTTTAAGGGAGGCACTGGGAGCTTAAACGCCCTGGCCTGGGCAATCAACACACACATGTTAAAACTTGCTAGAAGATGGCTTTTGCCTGAAGACGTCTGGGGGTTGGGAAGCTGGAGTTGCCTTTCTGGGAGGCCGCGCTCTCTTGAAAAAGAGAGACTGGAGAAACAAAGCTCTTGACTGTGCACTTTTTCTTTAAACCCGAGTCCTCTGTTCAGTCTTGCCTTTGATAGCAGTTTTTGTTCCGTTCCTGCCGCTGCAGAGCTCAGAGCTTAGTGTGAGCCAGGGGCTGTCTGCATGCACCACCTGCTCTATAAATACAAAGGTTGGGCCGATAATTCAGAGCCTGGCAATCATTAACCAGGAGGAAACCACGTGATTTTCTTAATGGCACGGTACCAGATAATCTCTGAACCCTATAAGCCCTGTAAAAATCTATAATCAGAAGTGGGCGTCTGTGTCTCCCCAGCGCTTTGTGCCAGCTACTGCCAAAGTCCTGTTCAGTTCTAGATGGTGTCTGCCCGTCCCTTCTGGAGACACCTGAACCCAGTGCCATCTGAGCCAGCCAGGCAGCAGGGATTGGGAGGTGGGCGAGCTGTGTCTTGGAAGTCTTACAGACGTGTAATTTTCTTGTGTGTTTAACTGGAAATGGCCCAGAGCTCAAAATAGCGTCGCCTTATAGCCATCAAACAGTTTCTGAACACGCCATTGGTGCTGAATCTTGTTTTAGAAGGTGGAAAGCAAAAAGTTTGTTTAAAAAGGAAACAAAACCAAACCAGATGGGACAGTTGGGGAAAATAGTAAGTTTGGTTTTTTTTTTTTTTTTTTTTTGGCGGGGGGCGGGGTTTGCCCTGGACAAATGTGTCTATGCAATTTCTGTTCTACTCCTGCAGCCCCTTCCTTTGCAGGCCACAAATGCTGAAGTTCATTTTTATTCAAGTTTACATTTTCTGGAGGGTGGAGGAGGAGCGTTAGCCCAAGTGATTCCTTCACAGTGTGTGTGTGTGTGTTTTCTTCTTTATGGCTTGATAATATTTTTGGCAATACTGCCCCCTGCAGAGCAAAGCTAGAATCTCAACTGCTGCAATTTGAAGATGAGGCTGATTGTGAAACCTCAACGTTGAGTGTGCCTCAAGTTTTGCTCACTACCAGTGAGATACTTTTAAACAAGCATGGTCCCCCTCCTTGTGCATCTTTTGGTTCACTTTTGGTTTGTGCCATAGCTTTAAGTGTAAAGACTGATTTTCTCACGTATGTTCTTTGTGGTAAAGAAGCATAGCTCTTTGCTCTACAAATATCCTTTGTAGAGAAAAAAAAATCACTGGATGATTTCCCCCACCTCTCCTTATGTCCAGGACTCCATCTTGATCCCAGCTCAATGTGACCACATAAAGTTAGGGGTTAGCAAAGTTGGGCTACCCTACTAGGTGGACAGTTTGGGGCCCACCTCTATATTATATATCAATTTCTTGGTTCTTTCTTCCATACATTTTTACAGCAAGCCTTTCTTTTCTTTCCTTTCCTCTTTTTTTTAAGGTTTTCTAAAAATAGATTTTATTGAGCTCTACATCTTTCTCTGCTCCCCTCCCCTTCAACCCTCTCCCATGGTCACCAATGCCTCCGATTTACTCAGGAGGTCTTGTCTGTTTAACTTCCCATGTAGATTAGATCCATGTATGTCTCCCTTAGGGTCCTCATTGTTGTCTAGGTTCTCTGGGATTGTGAACTGTAGGCTGGTTTTCTTTGCTTTGTGTCTAAAAGCCTTTCCTATTATCCTTTCCCCTTCCCTTCCCTTCCCTTTTCCCTTCCCTTCTTCCTTCCCCCTCCTTCCTTCCCCTCCCCTCTCCTTTCCTTCCCTTCCCTTTCCTTGTGCATTTTACCCCAATCAGCTGGTGGGATGGAATCCAAACCATCCTTTAGGGACTGTTTTTGATTTTCTCATTTACTTCAGGAAGCATCATTTTCCCCCTTGAGATGTAAGTCCTTTCCTTTCAGCCACGAAGCATTCTGCTCGTGGAGTGGTAGGAAGGTGGGAAGGAAAAGCTCTCTGTTGGAGTAAATTGAGGGAGCCTTCCTGTGCAGAACGTCTCCCATCACAGAGATAATGGGTTGTGAGCTTTATAGAGGGCCCGATGCCAGATTTTGCTGCACCTGAAATCTTTCTTTCAAACAAGGTGCCCCAGAGTTTAGCTTGCCGCCTTTCCTGGAAGCATTTGTCAAGGTGGCTTAGGGCTTTGATTAATTAACGAAAGCTGGGGCTCTATATAAATGCAAATATCACTCTCCTTCTCCCAACAAATCTCTCTCAGGAACAACTGGAGGAAAAGGAGCTGGAAGTCAAGGCTGTGGCTTCATCTGCATTTGGATCCTGGGACACGGGACACAGGGATGAAGATGACGAAGCTGTGTGAATGTCACACTTGTGGTTCAGCCTTGCCTTGGCAAAAACGGAACTTCTTGAGGAGATCTTTGTTTGCCACCGAGGTCAGTAGCACAACACTCTACTAGCTACACGGGGCTGCCAGAGAGGAATCTTTGGGAAGAAAGTTCTGATAAATAGAATATTTGTGTGCACCAAACTCCTAAATAGCTGTCCTAACTCCCACATGATGGTGGTGTGTAAAGAATCTCAGTCACCTTCCTGTGGTTGTGAAAAAGTCTTAATTTAGCTCAGGGTTCAGAGCTGTCCACGGTCACTTGGCCCCATCAGTTCTGGCCCTGTGGTGAGGCAGAGTGTGTTGGCAGGAAGCCCACAGTCCAGCAAAGCTGCCCACCTTGCTCGGTAGTATAGGCAGGTAGTCACACAGCAGGCTCAAAGGTTAAGCATGGGTCTTTTCTTCTCCTTATTGGCTTTGGACTTCATTTTCCGTTTCTCTGGTAGTACACTATTTTTAAACAAGGGGAAAATATCACAATTACCCTTCTTAAAATTTAAAAAACTGCCCAGGCAGTGGTGTCACACACCTTTAATCCCAGCACTTGGGAGGCAGAGACAGGTAGATCACTGTGAATTTGAGGTCAGACTGGTCTACAGAGTGGAATGAATTCCAGGACAGCTAAAGCTACACAGAGAAACCCTGTCTTGAGAAAAAAGAAATTAAAAGACCACATGAAAGGAGAGAGGAAGTGTATAACTCCTCCTCCTTAAGATATAAAAGAACCCACAAAGGGGAGAAGGTGGAGGCTGCAGGCCCTTGTCTCTGGAGGCCCATCAAACAGAGGCTAGTTCCTTCTGGTAAAACATGCTTATTTTATAGATTTTTCTTTTTCTTTTTTCAAATTATTTTAAATCTACGCTGTTCCATGAGGTTAGAGTAAAAGAGTTGGGTCTGAGTTGCACCTCTGTCCCTAGGTGGAGATGTGCTGTTGGAGATATCTATGCCACAGAGATGATAAGGTTCTATGTCATTGGTTCCTCCCTTCAGAATGAATCCAAATGGATCTGTCAATCACCTGACCAGGAGGCCACACTCCAGAAAAGCTGATGCAGCTGAATACCTGGAAGGACAGCTATCCCTGGCTGAGACATGTACTGACATACGGGGAAGTCCTTTCTCTTTCCCGGAAGTCACTGTTACTGTCATTGCTAACCTTCTGCTTTCTGCATTCTAGCTCACAAAGCAGAACCTTTTCTTTCCCCTTTGTATCTCTTTTTAATATACCAGTTAAAACCCTAAACCTGCTCACCTGGTCCCTCTGAGGGTTCTGTGTCTGTCTCTTAGAACCTCATGTCCCCCTGCCCCCCGCAACTCCATTGCTAAGCCTACCTGCCTTGTTTGTCTTTCCAACTGTGACAAAATGCCCTTGAGTGTCCTTTGGAGTCAATTTTAAAATTCTTTTTCCTCCAAGGCTAAAGATTTGCAGAAGAGGACCGCGTGTGTCCACTGGTAACAACCCCACGGCATTGGGAAGAGGAGGCAAAGAGCTTAGACCCAGTATACCCCTCAAGGGCAAGCCACCAATATCCTGTTTCTTCCATCTAGGTCCCACACCCCAAGGTACGTGCCATCTCCAGCAGGTTGAGCTGGGCTGGGGAGCCGTCCTTAAGCCCCGTGCTTATTAATTCATGACAGAGGTAGAGCTTTGGGTGAGGACTAGGTCAAGATGGCAGAACACTGCTGATGGAATTCGGACCCCAGAGCAGTTCTGCCCCTTCGCCGTGTGTGGGTAGAGCATTGTCTGCACCAGGATGATGCGCCTCACTAGACACTGAAGCTAGAGGGATCTTGGTCTTCAACTCCCCCCCTCTCCTGAACGCGGAGTAATCTATCTCTAATGTTTCCAGACCACTCATTTCATGGTGCTTTAGTTATAGCAGCCTGAATGAGCTACAGTGGGAAGAAAAAGGAAGCCACAAAAACTCAGGTGTCTGTACTACAAAACAGCATGGGTTTGTGGAATTTCAAAAGCACATTGGATCCTAATTTCAAAAGCACATCATACTTTTTGCTCATTGTTTATTTTCCAGGAAAGACGGAATGTGAACGAGGCAGCACAAGGGTGACAGGAAGCAGACGCAGGCCCCACCCAGCCCACCATGGTTGCAGGTCTGATCACGTTGGCAGGGTAGGAAAATGCCAGATTTTGGATTCTTGGGATTGGATGAACTTGGGTATAAAACCTAATACCTGGGACTGTCGGTCATCAGTGGACGTAAGCCTGGCCTTCCAGGAAATCCACAAGCCTTACACAGCCTGTGTCAACTCAGTGACACAGGTGTGTTTCTAAAGTACTGTCGTGCACAGGGTAATAGCAGTAAGTGCTGTAAACATGCTTGACCTCAAGCGGCTTTTTAACTTCTTGATTTGTGTTATTTTCTACTATTACCACCAGGGGGCGGCAGAGTACGCCTTTTGCCTGTTCTTCCAGCTTCAGGATCTCCATGGTCGTCCAGTCCCCCACCCCCACCCCCTCCGGTTACCTTCAGCACAAAGCCCAGACCCTGACCTATATGGACGGTCTTTATTTTTTAAAACCAGAAAGAACAAAACAGTATTAACAAATAAATACAGAACAATGAACCCAACCTGTTTTATATTACTCTTTGTACCAATATAGTTGTCAGTAAACTTCTTTATTTTATTTCTTAAATAAAATGGCCATGAAGGCAAGATTGCCTTTTATTTATGAAAGTAACAGCCTTCCAAGGTAGGTTCTGGACTGGACTTCGAAGAATGGGCTGGCACCTGGGCTCCCACTTGCCTTGGTTTTCTCAGGCAACGGATCAGGTAATGTCTAAACCAGCGGTTCTCAGCCTTCCTAATGCTGAGACCCTTTAATAGAGTTCCTCACGTTATGCCGACCACAACCATAAAATTATCTTTAGTGCTATTTCAGCACTGATTTTTTCTTTTTTTTTTTTTGGTTTTTCGAGACAGGGTTTCTCTGTAGCTTTGGAGCCTGTCCTGGAACTAGCTCTTGTAGACCAGGCTGGTCTCGAACTCACAGAGATCCGCCTGCCTCTGCCTCCCGAGTGCTGGGATTAAAGGCGTGCGCCACCGCCGCCCGGCTTCAGCACTGATTTTGCTGCTGTTATGAATCGTAAAGTAAACATCTGTGTTTTTTGATGGTCTTAGGTGAGCCCTGTGAGAGGGTCATTCGACCCCAAGGGTTTGCCATCCCCATGTTGAGAACCCTGCTCTCAAAGGTCAGGGTGGCCACATCAGACAGATGGGAAGAGCTGGGACTTCCATTTTTAATCATGTTTGTGATCAGCAAATGAGAGCCCAAAGTGAAGCAGTAAGTAGGCTCCAAAACACATCCTCTCCGACTTCTCCCGCCCTCCCAACTCTAGTGCTTCACTCTTTCCCCAAAGCAAGAGGGAGAAACCAGCGGTCACCTTCCCTAATGCCAGCCACAAAGGTGAGAATTATACTTTGAACTTCCCCCAGCCTTGCTGCTTGGGAGTTGGCCACAGTGAAACAGAGTCTGGCTTACAGGCATCCTGCCTCCGAACTGGGAGAGAGAAACGCTATACCCGAGGGGCCAGGGAGCATCAGAACAAACAGGCTTTGCTGCTTTCTTTCTTTATCCAGTGTAGGTTTTCCTGTGAACCCCCGTTCTTCCTCTCATCATGGTTCTATTTGGCCGTTTCTGGCTCCGTACTGAGTACAGACTCATGAAGCATCCTCAGGGTCTTTGGATCTTTGTTCTCCAGGCTCATGTGTTAAGTAAAACAGTAGAAAAGTCAGGGCTATGCTTTCCATCCTGTGCTAGGCTGCCTCTTGCTTTGGAGGTGTTGGTTGTGACACTTTATGGTGGAAAAAGGGATTTTTTTCCCTTTCTTCACCTCTATAAATCTACTTACAGTAAATACATCATATCACCTAACCCTTTGATGAGATATGCAAATAACTTTGTGTATGAACACACAAATATACTAACAATATATCATATCACTTAATCTTTCAATGAAATATGTAGATACATTTGTACATGTTCTTTCTCTCTCTCTCATACATACACACACCTCTAAAAGGTTTTAGACAAATTAAAGGTTTAGAACATGTTACCCTAAAATATAACTGTAGGAGATCAGACATGTGCTCCCTCAATACACCTCCTTGCCACAATGATATCTGGAGAAACTGCACACAGGGAAGAAGCTCTAAAAACAAGAATAGCAGTTTTCTTTTTTTGTTTCTTCGAGGCAGGGTTTGTTTGTGGGGCCATCCTAACTGCCCTGGAACTCATTTTGTAGACCAGGCTGGCCTTGAACTTATAGAGATCTGCCTGCCTCTGCCTCCTGAGTGGATTAAAAGCATGTGCCACCACAGCCCAGCAAAGTGGCCTTTCTTTAGTAAATGAAATTTCTTCCTGTAAAGGACACTATTTGTGGAGATGTGTCTCAGTCTTCACCACACAGAGGAGGGGCCTAGAGTGCTCAAAGGCTGGAGACAGCTAGATTTACTTTGTCTGACAAACCTTCCTGTTGGTTGTGTGCCCTCCCTGTATGCAGCCCCAAAAGCAGTCTTTCCCATAGCCCCTGCTTTTTATGGGGTCAGAGTCACCTCTTGAAATTTACTATTATGATTTGCTCATTTCTTGGATGTCTCCTTTGCATTAAACACACATGAGGTATATCATTATCTTTAAAGAGATGTCTGCTTTTTCATTTGATAGAGGCTTACATCCCAAGTAAGAATTCTCATTACTAGACCCAAGTAGCTGCTTGCTACCAAAGAGCCAATACTGGGCGTCAGAACACAGCCCAAGACTGGAGTTGTGCAAGAATTCCCAGTGCTTGTGAGAAAACCCCAAGAAAACAGGACAAGTTTTCTTTAGACCTCAGTTCCTTCAAAATACAGAATTGTCCTTGGAATCTGCTCTCCTGCCCCTGCCAGGTGTAGCGGAGGACCGAGCAAGCTGACTGCAGACTCTTCAGCACAGCTGGCTGTTGTTATTTATTTGCCTTTAAGGGGAAGCATGTGTTTGCTACAGATGGCTTGTTGTCTTGATTGTATGCTTTACTTGCACGATTCTCCTTAACCCTTAGATTGTCCAAAGCTCTGAGTAAAGTTGGCTATCGCGTGAAACTTTAGTCCGCCTCAATTTTTTAGGCTCCATTCTCCCTGGCTCAGCCCCCAGCTGCCCAAAAGTTAATACGTATCTCACTTTGAAAATTTACTCATTTTTCTTTTTGTACCAACCCCCCTTTCCCTTCCTAAACACCTTTTGTAATCTGTAAAACATGATGCAAGCCACACCTCTGAAATTTCTTGTTAGCGTTCTCATCCTTTCTGCTGGATGCTGTGGGTGTCCCCCTCTGCCGGTACACACCACTGCTAGCCAGTCTTCTGGGACTAACTTTTATAGTTATTGTACTGTTGTTTCTTCCTGCATTCTTCTCTTCCTTTTTGTATTTATAATTTTGACCAATTGCATCCCATGGTTGCTTTCTGAGAAAACACAAACAGGAAACAATCTTTGTTTTTTTTGACGTTGCTCTCCTGAAAAAGCCTTAATTTTACATGTTGAGCTGGCAGATTTACTTTCTATCCAGGGAGAAAGTCCCATTTTGAAGCACCTCTCCATTGTGTCTCCAAAGCTTACAGCATTGCTGAGACGCCCCAAGTCAGGTCGTTTTTAATTTCTCATATACGATTTTATTTCTCTGATGGAAGCTTGTAGGACAACCACAGGAATTCTGGGGTTTCATTTATCAGGTGCTGTGGGTGGGTTCTTAGTATTTATTAGGTTGGCGATTGGCTAGGTCCCTCCTAAATGTTCTTTTATTCTTTCTTTAAAATAGCTCTTTAACCCAGGAGTAATCTGTTGTGGAATATCTTTTTGTACACCGTGAAGATGTCACTCTCATTGGTTTAATAAAAAGCTGAACGGCCAATAGCTTGGCAGGATTTTCAGGGGCAGAGGATGCTGGGAAGAAGAAGGGCAGCAGAGGATGCTGGGAAGAAGAAGGGCAGCAGAGGATGCTGGGAAGAAGAAGGGCAGAGTGGCGGTGAGGAGATGCAGAGGAAACACGACGTGTTAAGAAATGAGGTAACAAGCCATGAGCCACGTGGCAGGATGGAAATGAATAGAAATGGGTTAACTTAAGTTATAAGAGCTAGTTAGAAACAAGCCTAAGCTACTGGCCGAACTTTCATAATTAGTAACAAGTCTCCATGTCATGATATGGAAGCCGGCAGGTGGGACAGAGAGAGACTGGCTATGGCAATCTCCATCTGGTAACCTCTTGTAAGGGTAAAAACCCAGCTTTATCCAAAGGAGTCTCACTGAGTAGACAAACCACATTCATGGGCAGGCCCCATGCCTCGCAGCAGATGGCCAGCACAAAACAACCTCAGTGGTAATTTCTCATAATTTTTAAAAAATCTTAGCTTACTGGTGTTTTGTTCCTTGTATTATTGTTTCTGATTTTGTGTTTTTATGGGTTTTGTTTTTGTATGCATGTGTGTTTCCTGTGCTTTTTTTTTTTGGTTTTGTTTTATTTTCTTTATTTTTTGACTGTTTTCTAAAGAGAGCAGAAAAAGTCATGAAATTGGATGTGTGGCAGGTAGGCAGGATCTGGGAGGGGATGAGGAGGGGAAAGCCATGATCAGAATATATTGCATGGGGAAACATTTCAATAATAGAAAAATTTGTTCCTGCACTTCGCCCCATTTTACCATCTGGTTTGGGTCTCTATTTTTCTTACCTTCCCCCTAGTTATGCACTTGTCTGTCATCTTGTTCTGTTTTGAGTCATGGATAACCTTTAGCTTCTAAGTTCTCTTGAAAAGAAAAATCCCTAATTGACAATGTTATCATCCTCTCAAACTAGGTCAACTTCATTTGCTCAGCATTGCTTCCTCTTTTTGGTTCCTTTTCTTGGTTTACTGAAACAGGATCTCACTGTGTAGTCAAGACTGGCCTGGAACTTACGGTCTTTCTGTTTCAGCCTCCATGCACTGGTACTGAGTACCACCACACCCAGCTTTTGTATTTCTTTCTTTCTCCTTTTTTGTTCGTTTGTTTTGTTCTTTTGAGACAGGGTTTCTCTGTGTAGCCCTGGCTGTCCTAGAACTAGCTTTGTAGACCAGGCTGGCCTCGAACTTACAGAGATCCACCTGCCTCTGCCTCCCGAGTTCTGGGATTAAAGGCATGTGCTACTGCACCTGTATTCCTCCTCCTCTTCCTTTTTCTTTATGTGGTTTTTTTTGAGACGGGATTTCCCTGTGTAGCTGTGTAGCTTTGGCTAGCCTGAAACTCACTCTGTGGATCAGGCTGGCCTCAAACCCACAGAGCTCTGCCTGGCATCTTTTTATACATGTGGATTTATGCCTTTTTAATTGCTCAGGGGCTCAACTTGATGAGCATTGGCAGAGATAGGATTTGTGTCACAAATGGGACATCTGTAATATACCTGCTCCTTTGAAGGAGGAGAGGGCAGAAAGATGGTGAGAACCAGAGGTCAGGAAGGACTGTCCTGAAGCCGGATTGCTGTACTCCTGAACCTACGGTAGCTGTCGTAGCCTACACAAGGTCAGGCCAATGGCTCATGAGTCCTCCTCTACCCCTTGTTGAGGAGCTATGGACAGATGATAGCTTCTGGGGAAAGAGGAATCAGTATTCTGTGGCCCCTGGCACGCTGACCACACTCCAGTGGATGGCCTCCATCCTTGAGTACATGAGCAGCATAAAGTGGGCTTGGCTTGTGTGCTGGCAAGGCGTAGGTCAACTTGACACACAAGATAGAGTTATCTGAAAGGAGGGAACCCCAGTTGAGAAAATTCCTCCTTCAGATCTAGCTGCAAGGCATTGTCTTAATTAATGATGGTAAGGTAGTGCCCATCCCATTGTGGGTGGCACAACCTCTCAGCTGGTGGTCCTGTGTTCTATAAGAACGCAGACTTACATCAGGGAAAGCAGGCCAGTTAGCAGCACCCCTCTATGGCCTCTACATCAGTTCCTGCCTCCAGGTTCCTGCCTTAACTTCTTTCAGTGATGGATGCGGAAGTATAAGCCAAATAAACCCTTTCCTCTCCAAGTTACTTTGATAGTGATGTTTTATCAAAGCAATAGAAAAGCCTAATTAAGACACCTGCGTTTTGTTCGTAGGGCTGGCATAGTGCTACCATGTTCTCCTGTGCAAAGTGACTTTATTATGTCCACTTAACCTATAACGGGTGGTTCAGATGAACATGGGATCAAGCTAGAGCTCTAAGGTGTCACATCTGTGTTGGAAGTAACAGTGGAAGAGCAGAGTCGAGGGCTGGAGGAATAACAGAGGGAAACCTAAGAAAAGCCTGTCACCGTTTTTCAGTGGACTTTAAAAGTCACTGATTTTTAATTGGGTGGTGGCACACGCCTTTAATCCCAGCACTTGGGAGGCAGAGGCAGGTGGATCTCTATGAGTTCGAGACCAGCCTGGTCTACAGATTGAGTTCCAGGACAGCCAGGGCTACACAGAAAAACTCTTTCTCATAAAACCAAGAAACAAAGGAAGGAAGGGGGCTAGAGAGATGGCTCAGAGGTTAAGAGTATTAACTGCTCTTCCAGAAGTCCCGAACTCAGTTCCCACCAACCACATGGTGGCTCACAGCCATCTAAAATGACATACGATGACCTTTTCTGGCATGCATGGAGACATACAGATAGAGCACTGTATGCATAAAAAATAAATAAATAAATCTTTAAAAGAAACTCATCAATTTTAGATGTTACAGCATCAGAAAATATGTTAGTGGTTTTCGTGAATTTGTCTTTGTTTGGCAACTTTGACTGAAGACTCATAAAGGGTTAAACCTGTTTTTCTGGAGGAAGTTACTTTTTCTTGCTTTTTGTTCCCTGTCTGCTGGTTAAATTCAAGCTTAGCTATTCAAAAAAGAAGAAGAAGACAAAGAAGAAGAAGAAAGAGAGAGAGGGAGAGGGAGAGGGAGAAGGAGAGGGAGAGGGAGAGGGAGATTCCAATCAGAAACAGTAGCTACAGAACTGAGGAACTGAGGAGATGGATGGCAGTGAGGCAGCAACAGCGTGTATGTCAGATGCCACAAGTGACAACATTTTGCAGCAGTCACCCAGCCATCTTCTCATGAGGCAACTCAGTAGAGCCAAGGAGTTTGTTGGAGATTTAAACTAAGATACAAGGCATGTTGGCATTTAAAGTGACTGGGCTTTTTTTTTTTTTTTTTTTTTTTTTTTTTGCTATAGATTCTACGCTGTAGCTGACTCCCCTTCTGTTACAAATTTGATATTTATCTCCCACAGTTCAACACTATTGGAGCTATGCGTGAAGACAATCAACAGTCAAAAAACCTGCTTCCCACTACCAGGTCCTTGCTCCTCTCTCCTAGATAAACATAGAGATCTGTCTTCCTGCAACTACCTTATTGACAGGCATTTGGTCAGCATTTAGGGTCTAGGCGAAAAGCATTCCTTTTAAGACATTTCCAGACATCCAACGGCATAGAATTACTACCAGCCCAAAGCTGTTAATTCATAGCTGCTTGTGTAGATCGAAAAAATAAGCTTGTCTTGGTTTTACCTCACATAGATAAGAAAAGCGGTGACCTAAAACTAACCTTGCACTAAAAGATTCCTAACTCCTCACCTCGCCTTCACCTCAGTTCACTGATGACTTTAGGAGATTTACTGCTTGTGTCTTACTCTCAGAAAAGATAATTAACTATCTTCTCACTGCCTGGTGGAAGACAAACCTCACTGGCACCTCTGATAAGCATCATGCTTAGGAGCTTGCTAGCATTGAAGCTTACTAACAGTTAACAAAAATTCTAATGGACCAAAGGCCGTAAACTTCCCTTGTTTGCTTATGTAGGTTGCCTGGTAACCTATACCCATAAGGTTTTGTGGGTCTATATAACTGGGTAAGAGCAAAGAGAGAAGGGAAGTGGGAAGAGAAGCAAGAGCAGAAGCGTCCCAGATGTTAGCAGAGATAGGAAAACGAAAAGGAAAAAGGAGGGGGAGTGGGATGAGGGGGATGAGGGGGGAGGGAGAGAAGGGGGAGGAGGAGGAGGAGGAGAAGAAGAGGAAGAAGAAGAAGAGGAAGAAGAGGAAGAAGAAGAAGAAGAAGAAGAAGAAGAAGAAGAAGAAGAAGAAGAAGAAGAAGAAGAAGAAGAAGAAGAAAGCAGAGAGTTGATATGGGAATTAGAGTTGAGACAGAGAATGAGAGCTAAGAAGTTAAGAAGAATTAGAATAGAGTACAATGAAGAGAGAATAATCAATAAAGATACATACTGAGGAAAAACTGCCTGTCAGCGGATTGCTTTCCCTCAGATCCCCTGAGTTATTTCCTTCCCCAGCTGTAGTGTCTTAGCTGGACCTTGAAGGGGTCTGAAGGACCCTGAGAGACCTGGTTTGTCAGAGTAGAGTCCTGAAGGGTTTATGAGCACTTTGTCTCAGCTCTACATCCATGGGGCCCAGCAACCATTAAAGATGAGGGTTTTGTTTGTTTGTTTTGACAAGAGTCTCTACTTTCCAGCAGGCCACATTGTGACCAATGAAATCTTTGTTCCTGCTCAGCTCTAGCTCTTCAGTTACTACTATCAGTGGGGAGCCGGGGAATCAGACCTGTAGCGCACTGTGCCCGTCTATGCTCTATGCGCTACCATACAGCTACAGGGCTGGAGATTGAAACACACAAAGACACGGAGGCACGGTTTATCCTTGAAACAGGAATGCCCTAAGAATGCCCCCTTTATTGTGTTCAGGGGCAGCTTATATAGGGATAGCCACATCCCAGCCAAACGCAGCAGAAACCACTCCCCTGCCATCAGGAACTGCTGAAGGTCTCGTGCTTAGAGCAGCTGTAGGCACTCAGATCAGGGGAAAACAAGTTGTTTACAAGAAATTCAGGATCTGGGGGTTCACAGCTCCCAACACAGACCCGTCACAGTTACAGCTGTACAGAAGGGTCTCCATATTTGTAAGCAGAGCTCAGGGCTTGCTGCTTCCTGGCTGTCTGATCCTTCCACAGATTCCTGTTTGTTACAGACACTGGCTAGACAGTTGGGAACCTTGAATTTGGAGACTCAGTTGGCCTTTGTGGATGAAACAAGGACCAATCAATGTATGTGGAATAGAATCCCATCCAAGAAGATGGGGAGGCTTTGGATCACTCCTTTCAAGAAACAGGACCAGAGTACCAATATGCAGTCACCAAGAGAAGACATTGGATGCTGGATGCAAATGAGAGAGTTTCAGATGGCATGTCTGAGAAAGAATGTGCCAGTCTGAGGGCTGATCCCAGAGTGAAAGGGAAGTTGGGGCACAAGCTGTCGGGGTCTTTGGAACCACTGAGTGAAGAGGAAGCCCGTGGAGGAAGCCAGTAAGACAATGACCTCAGCTAGGCAGCTGCATTCGCTTCAGCGGCGGCTGTATCGGCTCCCATAAGCCTACCCGATCCAAGGAGACAGAAAGAAAAATTTATTTGTTCTAAAATGATGTTAACGAAAAATGCTGGGGAGACGGGTCAGTAGGAAAAGTGCTTGACTTGAAATCTTGAGAGCCCCAGTACAACCCCCTGGACCCGCTGGATATGGTGGCATACGATGCAATCCCAGTATTGAGGAAGTGGAGACAGGCAGGACCTGGGGACTCTCTGGTTAGTCAGCCTTGTCCTCTTGGTGAGCTCCACGCTAAGGAGAGATCCTGGACAGCACCGTGGACAGTGTCCGAGGAATGACCCTTGAGGTTGTCTGGCCGCTACGCGTGTGGACCCAAAAATGTGAGTGTGGGCACATGTCTGCACCAATGTTTTGTGGGGCCAGCCTTCCACAAAATTCTTTTAATGTGCCAAGGGTACAGCGGCGAGCAAGCAGAACAAAACCGCTTGCCCTCATGGAGTATTTTGAGTGACTATCCCCTACGGTAGAGACTGATGTCATAGCTGTAAGGGTTAGACTGGCTCTCTAGAGAACACAACTAATCTGGGTGGCAACTCCAATTAGATTACTCCAGAGGGGAAAATGTTTATTAAGCAAATTCAAATACTGGTCCCGTTGGCCCATGGTAGATTAATTAGCTGTACTCTGGTCCCCCATGAGTTTGGCTAGCTTGAGGTTCTGCCAACGCTCGGCCAAGTGCAGTCTGAAGACTCCGTCTCCAGATTTGAACCACCTGACCAGTCCGTGCAAAGGACTGAAATTCATTTTCCTTAGCGGTGTCAGCTGCAAACACCTTCCTTCAACTTCGTTAAGCACCTCTCTTGCTCCAACCTCAACAGAGGTATTTGCCACCCGCAGTTATAGTCTTACACAGCATGCACACAATAGCAAGCCATTCCTATAATCACTCCTTAGGTTGTTTTTAGACGGGGTCTTCTTGTGTGTGCTCAGGCTGGCTTTCAACTCGTGATCCTTTTGCCTCAGCTTCCTAAATGCTGAAATTACTAGAGTGTATTACTATGCTGGTTTTAAATACTTCTTCAGACTTCAGTACAAGATGCTGTGTCCGTGAGAAGCACAGCTTCTCCCCTCAGTCTGCGGCTGAGTGGCTGGACTTTTGCTTCATGGTTTCTGTAGTGGGGTGTGTACGGTGGGGCTCCACGGAGGGTGGCTATGAGGAAGAAGAGTCTGCAGACATCAGGGAAAGGGAGATAAGGTGGGACACACGTAAGAGAGTTTGGAAGATGCATGTTTGCGTGGAATCTTTTTCTTTTCTTCTTTTTTTAAACAAATCAATGAATCCCTTTACTGAAATTACTAATTCACACCGACTTGAATTCAATATTGAATACTTGATTCTGTATTCATTAACAGAATTCAGATACCAAATGGTTATCAAATTGTTAGCACAGATAACTGTGGAATTTTGTTCAAATATGAATGTTTACCTCTTGTGTATGTGTGTCTCTGTTTGACATTATATTTGTCTACTAAATTCACATGCATTTCTTTTTTTTAGCTTTCTTTTTACTTATTCTTTGTGCTTTGATGCCATGCATCTCGGTCCCATTCATTTCCCATGCCTGCGTATACACAGGACATTTTCCATCCTTCCCAGCAACACAAGTTAGTCCCTGTGCAGGAGACTTGTCATGGAGTGCCTGCTCTTGTTAACAATGCTGAACGCGTACAATGAAAGCTCAGTTGGGATAAACCAAGCAAGGCCTTTCGTCTCTGGCAATACATTTTCTGTAAAGTCATGCTGCTAGAATCTAGCTGCTGCTCAGACCACACAGTACCTTACTGCATCTCTTCCGCTTTCACAGTTGCCAGTCACAGAGACATGCGAGTCCTTAGGTCATAGGCTTCCTGCCAGCCCATCTTACTTGGGAAGTGAGTTTACATCACAGAGGGTGTTGGTGGCCGGCCACACACATCCTGTCCTCCACCTGGGAATCAGAGAATCTGTTGAGGTCCAGCCTTGACGAGTTTCGCATGTGTGGATCGTAGGCTTTTTCTTGAAGGGTGATTTCCTGACGTTGGCCCTCTTTCTCTACTGTGTCCTCCCAACATCATCAATAATGTAATGCTTTGATTGTGCACTTATTTAATTAATTGCTATTTATTAAAACTCTACTAAGGGAGCTGGGAGTATAGTTCAGTGGTAGAGCGTTGATGTAGCATGTATAAGGTCCTAAGTTCAATCACCAGGACTGTAGTAATAATAAATAAACAAATAATAAGTCAGTTAAAATAAAACAAAATAAAAACATGCATTACCACCCAAAACCATGGGGCTGTCTGGGGTCTGTGCTGCTGCCTGCCTGAAGCAATGTTGATGTGTATAATCTGAGCTGCCACTGCTGGGGTTCTGCCACTGCTGGGGTCCTGCCACTGCTGGGGTCCATGTGGACGTTCATGGCCAGTGTCATCACTGAAGACCAAGTGGATGCCCGTGGTCTGAATGGCCACCTGAAGCCACGTTGACGTCTGTGCATCATGCTGCTGCCCAGGGCCACGTTGGTGTCTGTGGCTCTGCTGCCACTGATGGCTGTGTTGATGTTCGTGGCCCGTATTACCCTGGAGGCCCAGGGAATGATCTGTGCTGCCATCTGAATCCATGTCACTGTCTATGGCCTGTACTGCAATGGGAGACTGTGCGGATATCTGTGGCTTGTGTTCCCACTAGAGGTCATGTTGATGTCATGGTTTATGTTACCACTGAAGGCCGTGTGTGTGTGTGTGTGTGTGTGTGTGTGTGTGTGTGTGTGTGTGTGTGTGGCCAGTGCTGCGACATGAGATCCCGTTGATATTCCATACTGCCTCTAAGGGCCATGTTAATGTGCTTGATCGTGTGTAGCTGGGGATGGTGTGGATGTCTGTGGCCCGTCGTTGCTACCAAATGGCATGTGGATGTTTGTGCTCTGTGATTCCTTCTGAAGCCTTTTGATGTCCATAGACCGTGCTGCTGGTGGAAGTCACGTTGATGCGTGTGGCCTGGGATGCCTCCGGAAGCCCTGTTGATATCTGTGCTGTGTGCTGCCACCAGGGGCCATGTTGGTGTCTGAGATCCAGCTGTGGCATGTGTGTGTGTGTGTGTGTGTGTGTGTGGATGATGTCCGTGGACCTATGTTGCCACTGAAGTCCACGGGTATGTCCGTGGTCTGTGCTGCTTCCTGAAGCCATATTGATGCGTGTGGTCTGTACTGCAGCCAGAAATCATGTGGAAGTTCATGCTCCATGCTGCTGCTGACTATAGGCAGCAAGGAAACACTTGTTGCGGTGTGATTCATAACTGCAGATTCACATTAGAGAATGAGAATGTAGAAACAGTCTAGCCAGGAAGCTATTGACAAGAACTGTGATAAAGATGCTGAACTGTAGCTCCTCACGGTTGAGGACTTCTGGTGGGGGTGGAGGTGAGATGGGAGAGGACTCAGTTTTCTTTAAGGGGCTGCCCACTGCGAGTTTGATCATGCTACAGGGAGTCACAATACAAAGTGGACTTGATTTTTCTCTTTTTCTATTTTTTTTTCTTTTTTTTTTCTTATTTTGAGAGAGGTCGTAAAGGTGTGTGTGTGTGTGGAGGGGAGGGGAGGGGTGGACCTGAGGACTGGGAAGTGAATGTGATTGGGGCATGTTACATAAAATTTCCAGATTATCAATAAAACTATTATGTAAAAAAAAGGCCCAGGCTTTGCTCTCTAGAGCATGTGTGGTAGACAACAAGTGAGAGCAGCGTCCCTTGTGCTGAGTCAAAAACGACCCATGCCTGGCTTTTATGTGGGTGCCGGGGTCAAGTTCAGGTCCTCGCGCTTGTACAGCGCCCCACAGCCCTCTAGTGTGCCCTGGAATCCAGCTGGCCAGTGTATTATCAGCAAGCCTATGTCTGTCTTCATTAGGGAAGCTGTCCTACTGTAGTCTTGGGTGTGTATTGTTTTTTAGTATCAGGTTGGTGTCGGTTTTGTGCATTTGAGTGTGGCAATGTCCTTTTCCTTCCTCTCTTGTGGAATCCTTAAAGGAACACTGGTATTAGATTTCATCTAAAGGTTTGGTGGGTTACAGCCTTGATCCCACTGGCTTTTTCTTTGTTAGGAAACTTTAACACTACTTCAACCTTGTTGATTTCTATGCATCTGTTTAAGTAGATGATTTTTTAAAATTTAATTTTGGTAGTTCCTATGTGCCTAGGAATTTATTCATTTATTGTTACTTTACCTGCCCTCTACTTATTCATTTATTTTTTATTGAAAATAATTTTTATTTAGTATATTCTGATCATGGTTCCCCCCTTGTTTCTCTCTAGATCCTTTCCCACCTTCCCACCTAGCATCCAACTCTGCACCTTCTTTCCTTTGTCTTTAGAAAACAAACAAATCAATAAACAAACAAACTAGAATAAAACAAAGCAAACAGGCAGAGAGAGAGAAAAAGAGACCAAACAGTAGCAATAACAACAAAACAAACAAACAAACAAAACGGGAGAAACACACATGTAGATACACACACATGTAGATACACATACATGTAGATACACACACATGAACACATCCACCCCTATCCCCCAAATCAGAACCCATAATATGTAAGCAAAAGACAAGTGAGGTTAAAAATAAGATGCCCAAGCGAAGCATTATGTGGCAAAACATCTCAAAAATACTGCTGCATTTTCATAGTCTTTAAAATGTAAGCTTTCAAAGGCTTCCTTTGTATCTTCTAATTTTGACTTGAAGCCTACTTTATCTGACACCATATAGCTATGCTAGCTCACTTTTTAGCTTCATTTCCTTGATAGATTGGCTTCCCTCCTTGGAGGCTCAGCTTTTGTGTTGTTGCTAGTGAGGTGTGTTTCTTAGAGACCACCGATAGCTGGATTTTGTTTTTTAATCAACTTGTTTTAATTTAGTTTTCTATCAACTCATTTATTTCTCTTTATTGGTAAGTTGAGGCCATTTACAGTTTAGGTTACTTTTGAAAGGCGTTTATTAATTCCTTTAGTTTCATGGTTGTTTTTCTGGTTATATTTTTGTTTTTTTCTTTACTTTCTCCCTGTTAGGATTACAGGCTACTTATTTTACTGTGTTGGATACGACGGATTGCTTCCTAGGTTTCTGTGGTGGTTTGAAAAAGAATGACTCCTATAGGACCATGTGTTCGAATACTTGGCTCCCAGTTAGTAGAACTGTTTTTTGAGAAGATTAGGTAGCGTGGCTATGTTGGAGGAGGTGTGTCGGCTTGGAGGCCCACACCAACTCCAGTTAGTTCTCTTTGCCTTAGACTTGAGGATCAAGATGTGAGCGCTCAACTGCTCTAGCACCATGGTTGTTTGCCCGCTGCCATGCTCCCTGCCACGATGGTCACGGACCCTAAGCCCCTGGAACTGTGATCCTCCAGTAAGTGCATTCTTCCATAAGTTGCCTCTTCAAGGTGTCCTCACAGCAATCGAAAAGTAACTAGACCGGTCTCTTTCATTTATTTGTTCTCGTGAAATGAAAACTCTAAAGCAGAGTGTGCTAGGGAGTTAAAAACCACTTAGGTTAAACGTGGAGATGACATATAAAGCGAGATAAAGAAGGAGGAGGCAGAGGAAGGAAAAGATAGAGGGGAAACAGAGCTGAGTAAATGAAAAGAAACATGAAGAAGAGCCTCTGAGGGAGGAGCATTGAAAACAGCAAGACACTGGAAAAATGAGGAAATTAGATTAGCTTAAGAAATAAAAAAGAAAAACAACACCCAAATGTTCCCAATAGTGAGAAAATTAAAGATAAAATTAAGCAACGTGTAAGATGGGGAATACAATTTAAAACACGAGAGCTTATCAAAGAGGAACCACAGGGGGGAAGAAGGAAAAAAGAATAGAAAATAAATTGAATAATTATAAAAACTACATATGTAAAATTATATGAATGCATGATTGGGAATGAAAAGTAAAAACAAAATTAAAAAAAAAAACAAGCATGACAAAGTAGAAATGCCCCTGAAAGTTTAGTAAAATAAGAAAAGGAGACAGCATCTGGAAACCATCAAGAGGAAGGAAAGTAGACAAAGTACTGGGACATCATTTTCCTAGGTCTGCAGAAATTGGAGACCAGCAGTTCTCAAGGAGATAGGTCGGATGACCGGGTGGAGCCTTCTCGTCCCTGTGGCTTAGACTGGGGTTGAGCCTGTGTTGGCCAAGTTGGACAATGTCCACCAGAGTCCTTTCCACATCGATAGCTCCCATTCTTAGCACCTTAGGGCCTTCTGCTGGCCCTGGTCAGCATTGGAGTGTAAGTGCTGGGCTGACTCTCCCTTCCTCTTGAGATCCCCCACTCTCCGGATCCTATCCCTTGTGTTGCTAATGTTCTAGTAGCTGTCTCCCAAGTGCAATGGGTGTGGAGAAGCAGCCATGCTGCGGCAGATAGCCTGTGTTTATGCTTTCCAGTCTCCCTAAGTATTGTTTATTTTATGAGGGATTACTGCTGTGCTGTCAAACACTTTGATGGCAGTTTAGCAGCCCCAGAAACTACAGCCATGGGTGTCAGAGAAGGCTTCAGAGTTTGTCCACCTCAGAATCAGGGATATCAAACCCCAGGGTTATTTTCAGGCCATGAGGTCTCTCCCACTGTCTCCCTGCCACAAAGGGGGTGGGGGAACTGGCTTTCTCTCTGCATGTCACTATGTGGGTGGATCCTCCTGCTGCCTGCACCTTTTCCTTGCCAGCTTGTGACCCTCTCAACTCCCTACACGTGCCTCTCAGGGGAGTTTTTCACCCTGAGTCTGCAGTATGTTCAGTTCAGTCCCCATGACTTAGAGTTTCCCATTTCCCCCTAACTCAGTCTCTCTCGAGATGTGGGTACCAACTGCCCTCTAAATCATACCAAGTGACAAGATGGGATTCCTCTCCCTTTGTCCCACCTGCCACACAGGGGATGAGAATAACTGTCTCATCAGATCTACAGCTGGATTTGAGGCTGTGCGAGCTGCAGGTTTACTCTGAGGGTGGGATTGACAGTCTTTTTGCACTGGGATGTCGGTTTACCTTTTGGATATATCTTATGCTTCCTGTCCAGCTTCCAGAGAGACAGCTATCAGGAGCTGTGTTTACTTGGATTCCATTCCTACCTATGGATACCCAATTCTCCTAGAACTAGTTCTGAAGAGATCCTTCATCCCTTCATCCCTAATTTGTCTTGATAGTCTGGTGAAAATTCTCTGTTCTCATTTTTTTTCTTTTTTTTTTTTTTTCTGTTTTTATTTTTAGAGACAGGGCCTCACTTTGTAGCCCAGCTTGACCTGGAACATCCATCTGACCTTGAACTCCTGGCTATACTTCTGCCTTAGGCCCTGCTGGGATTACAAACCCGTAGCAGGAGGTTCGGTTTGTCATTCCAGATGACACTGCCATTGGAGATACTCTTTCAAGAGAAAGTTGATGGCTGAGCTACAGTAATGTTTAACGAAGCCATGTGAAGTAAACAAGTGTTTCTGGATGGTGGAAGGACCCGACCCTACTCTGTGTTCGGTCCTTGTGTGATGCATATATGTTTCTGCTCACCATTGGCTAACCTGTTTGTTAGCATACTGCTTGGCATCACGTGATGACAACATGGAGTTCTAGGTCAAAGCAAGCGGAAAGGTACCCCAAAGAAAACTGTAGCTTTGGACATTTCGAAATATCCTAGTATTTGCCACAGCCCCATCACTCAGCAGCTTCGTTTCTCTTAAGACTGAAACAGTGAACTAAGCCAGAAGAATGTGTTAAACTTCTTGTCCTGAGTAAATAAGCCGCTGTTGTCACAGGGGGTCAAGGCATCCGTCTCAAGATGGTAACTCTAGGAACTGTCCAGCTCCAGGTTTGCCTTACATGGAAACTCCCAACGTAGGGAGATTGTCCCTTACGATGTCACAGCACCACGGCATTTGTCAGAGACGTCAGAAACCGTGACAGACTGTCCAGTGAGGACAGCTCTGGAGCTCTTGTGATGAGGGAGAGGAGGGAGTGTGGGTTCCTCAAGCCCAGGACTGGCTCAGATACCTCGGCCTCCGTCACTCCGCAGCAGTGAGCACAGGGTCAAAAGCCGGGAAGAGTTTTTCATCTTACGTCCATCGGGTGGGGTACGCATCATTCAGTCTCAGTTGCTCTGTGTTGAGTGGGTGAGGCAGAGCCAGGGTAGAATCCTGCTTCGAGCAGTTATTTGCAGCGATTCTTGTCTAGGCCTGAGAGAAAGAACGAGATAGTGCTGGCTATAGGCAATGCCACACCGTAATCCGAGACTTCATTTTCAGTCCCATTTGATCTTTGTAGAGGATCCAGTGTATACGCAGTCTGACTGTGTATTGGGAGAGAGAGGTGTAAAGGTGACTACGGAAAGGCACTGTCCGCATTGAAACAGATTTTGTAACTCGGCAAGACTTTGCAAGAATTCAACACTGAAGGAGCCATGCCTTGTTAAGGCAAAAATATGAACGCTGATTAAACAGTAGTTCACGTATTGGAGGGGTTTTCCCAAAGTCACCCTCAGTTTCAATGGTTTACTGTAAGGAGTCTCAGAATTCAGCAAAGCGGTTGTAATCATGGTTGTGGTTGGTTTGCTTATTGTACTGGCTAGATTTATGTCAACTTGACGCAAGTTAGAGTGGTTTGGGAAGCGGGAACCTGATTGAGAAACGACTCCATCAGATTGGCCCATGGGCAAGCCTGCGGTGCGTTTTCTTGATGATTGATGCGAGAAGACCCAGCTCACTGTGTGTGGTACCTACCGCCCCTGGACTGGTGCTCCTGGATTAGCAAGCCGTGAGGAGCCAGCCAGCAAGCAGTGCTCCTTAAGGCTTTGGCATCAGCTCCTGCTTCCAGGTTCCTACCCTGACTGAGATCCTACCCCGACCTCGCTCAGCAATTGAGTGTGATCTGAGCGCTGTAAGCTGAAATAAATCCTTCCTTCCTCAAGCTGTTTATGGTCATGCTGTTTTACCACAGCAATAGAAACGTTAACCAAGACATCCTTACTCAGAATGCTCTATTATTCTCTAACAATTTCATGCCCGTATATGATGTATTTTGAGCTGATTATGTCTCCAACTCCCCTCCTCTGACTTCTGTTGGATCTTCCCAATCCAGCCTCATCCTTTCTCCTAGCCCACTGAATCCAAATAGTGCTGCCTATATGTATGTGTGTGTGTGGCTACCCACATGATCCAGTGATCATGGGCAACCTGTCAGTGGTCAGATCTCATATGTTTTGGTCATCTTTCTCAACTGCCAACAGTTCCTCAGCTGGGCATGGGGTCCATGGTCTCCTCCCCTGTCTGCTGGATGCTGACCAGCGTCACAGCTGTCGTGAGTTCGTGAGTATAGCCGGCATCTCAGGTCCAGATGCCAGTGCCTCACAGAACTCTGTCTTCTGGTTCTTTTGATTTTTCTTTGAAAACAATTTTTTTCTCATGCAATATATCCTGATTATGGTTTCTCCTCCCTCGACTCCTCCCAGTCCCTTCCCATCTCCCCTCCTGTCTGGATCTACTCTCTTTCTGTCTCTCTGATTAGAAAATAGACTTCTAAGAGATAAAAATAAAACAGAACAAAAACGAACACACCAGAATTGGACAAAACAAACCGAGGGGAAAAAAAAACCCAAGAGAAGGTATAGGAATCAGAGAATCGTTCATTTACATACTCAGGAATCCCATAAAAACACTCAACTGGATGCCATTATGTATATTCAGAGGACGTGGTGCAGACCTGTGCAGCCCACATGCTCGCTGCCTCAGCCTCTGTGAGTTCATAGGAGCTCTGCTCATGTCAGTTTAGAAGACCTTGATTCCTTGGTGTCCCCCGTCCCCTCTGGCTCTTACCCTCTTTCTGCCCCCTCTTCTGCAGGGCACCCTGAGACCTAAGGGGAGGGATTTGATAGAGACATCCCATTTTGGGTTGAGCGGTCCAAGGTCTCTCACTCTCTGCAGATGTCTGGCTCTGGGTCTCTGTGTTCGTTCCCATCTGCTGCAGGAAGAAGCGTCTCTAATGATGGCTGAATAATGACCCGATCTAGGAGTAGAGTAGTGTGTCATTATGACCTCTGGCTCCGATATTCTTTCTGATCCCTCTTTTGTGACGGTCTCTGAGCCTGGGGAGGAGGGAAACTGATACTGATGTCCCACTGAAGGCTGAGCTCTCCGTCATCACTTCTTCCCCTCAGCATTTTGGCCAGGTGTGATTTTCAGCACCAACTGCTGCCCACTGCAAACACGCTTCTCTGACCAAGGGTAAGAACAGCACAAGTCGGTGTGCCAGCATCCATGTTTAGAAGGTATTGACAATGAGAAACGTGGCCATTTAGTGAAACAGCACAGAGAGATTCTCTTAGATCCTGTGAGTTCCCCAGCCCTGAGGCTGTTGACCAGGATTACAGAACGAGACCCGAAGTGCCTCCTGGGAAGCGGGCCTTAGCTCTCATCAGAAGGTAGCTGGTTATCCCCATAACAGTGGCTGCGCTTATTAGAGTGGAGAAACACGGATTAACATCATCAATGGAGAAAAGGGAAGAAGGGCACTACTGCCCGGGTTTTACGCTAGGGAGAAAACGTGGACAAGGCTTAATTCTCCCAGCCATGATGTACAATGACAGGGATCGTGGTGGCAAGAGGTAAGCTCATCTGAGTCGTGGTCTCCAGATCTTCTTTAAGAAACTGTTTTATTTAATTTTTAATTATGTACCTATGTGTGGGTATGTACACTTGAGTACAGGACCTTTGGAAGCTACGACAAAACATCAAATTCCATGGAGCTGGGATTACAGGTGGTTGTGAGCTGCCTGATGTGGGTGCTGGGAACTGAACTCGGGTTCTCTGTATGAGCAGTAAAGTGCTCTCAGCCGCTGAACCGTTTCTCTAGCCCACAATTTTTTTTTTTGAAGGTGGGAGGTGTCCAGGCATTAGCAGACTGCTAATGTGGTTGTCCTTACTCCAGCCCCTCCAGACATCACGGTGAACCTCATGTCGTGGTCCAGTGCTCCAGTCATCAATCACATTGTTAGCATCAAGTCTGGGGTGGGGGCTAGGCTCTCGGGTAAACAGACACGATCCCAGGCACGCGATACCAAAAACTTTATTGTTATCTCCCAGAAGTAGGAAAGGGCCATACTTTTCTCTGAGATGTGTAGGGCTTGACCACCCAGATTTGCTGAGCTAAGTCCTTGCTGAATAGCTCTCTGTAACATACAGCTAAAAAGGATGCAGACATTATGGTGTGTGTACCGCACAATTTCTTCCTTCTAAATACCTTCCATCTAAAGGCAATGTGTTCCCGGGTGCTGTTCCTGGAAGCTCTTATGCAGGGTGTGACAATCCTCAGGACGGCTTTAACTTATCCTAGGAAGAATGACAGTGCATTAGGGCAGTCACCTACACACTTCCCAAGGAAGTTCGCAATGGTGCTTTTAGGAGAGAGACTTTTTTTTTACACCACATTAGTGTTTTGTTTATTTATTTTTTCTAATATTTTTATTACTTTATAAATAATACCATTTAAAATTTCCTCTTCCTCCCCTCCTCCTACTTCCCTCCTGCTCCCTCACTGCCCCTCTCTCCCTCCCCCACCAGTCCTAAGAGAGGGCAGGGTACCAAGGGAAGTCCAAGGCCCTCCCCCCTCCATCCAGGCTTAGGAACGTATGCATCCAAATAGACTAGGATCCCAAAAAGCCAGTACATGCAGTAGAGACAAATCCCAGTGCCATTATCATTGGCTTCTCAGTCTGCCTCAATTGTGAGCCACATTCAAAGGGTCCAGTTTGATCCCATGCTCGTTCAGTCCCAGTCCAGCTGGATTTGGTGAGCTCCCATTAGCTCAGGCACACCGTTTCAGTGGGTGGACCAACCCCTCGTGGGCCTGACTTTTTGGCTCATATTCTCTCTAGGAGAGAGACTTTTACATTCTATTTGAATTTAGGTAAATTATGGGAAACATCTCTTCTCACAGGAAAAGATGACAAGGGAAGAAGTACTTGTCCCCATGCCAGTGACACCTCGAGAGTGTCTTGTTCTACTCCTGTGGGAGCACCAGAGAAGGCTGCATGCATTTAGGATGCTGAACTCAGAGCTGGGTCTGAGCTCTGAGTTCTCCTCCATTTTAGTGACTGCAGTGGGTTATAGGGACCTAAGCAGCGTCAGAGTCCTTACCCTGAGAACATGACCTTATTAGGAAACAGGGTCTTGGGGGATGTAAGTAAGGTGTTTTCCTCATCTGTTTTCTGTTGCTGTGGTAAAACACCACCCCAAACCAACTCCAGGGTGGAAAGGGTTTGTTTCATCTTACAAACCCCAGGAACCCCAGGGCACGCTCCCTCACTGAGGAAGTCAGGGCAGGAGCCTGGAGGAACTGAAGCAGAGACTATACAGGAATGCTGGTCACTGGCTTGCTCTAAATAGTGTGTTCAACCTGCTTTCTCAAAGAACCCAGTACCATCTTCCCAGAGGTGCCACCGCCCACGTCAATCATTAATTAAGAAAACGACCCACTGGCATGCCCACAGGTCAATCTGATGGAGGCATTTTCTAATTGAGCGTCTTCTTCCCAGATGACACAAGCCTATGCTAAGTTGACAAAACCCAACCAGCCCAGATGTGACCAGCCTGGAGTTATATCTAAGCTTTACATTCAATGAGTGGTGTCTTAAGACTATGCAGGGGAGGATGTGATGCCCAGAAACACACACACAAAGATTGAGATGGTAAATCTATGAGCCACGGGACACTGGGGATGGCTGGTTAGTGACTAGGAGAGATGCAAGGAAGAACTCTTTCGAGAGCCCCCAGAAACTCCTGGTCCCCAAAATGTATAGAAGACATTCAATAAATATTTGTTAAATGAATGGATGAATGATTCTGTTGAGGCAGAACATTGATGCCGGGACGTAGGCCGGTCTCGTGATTTCAGACTTCTGGTTTGCAGAAGGTCAAGAGGATGTGTCTTTGAGCCAAGCTTGTGGGAATTTGCCAAGGTCGACACAGCGACCTAGTGTCACTTTGTGAATATATGTTGTCCATAGTTCTGTCATCTACAACACTGGGATGTCCACCTCCCGAGGAGATAACATGAGACAATGTGTGCAGAAGAGCGAGAGGCCTTCTCGATTGTAATTTCTGTTTCCTTGTGAATGCATGCCTGTGTGTGTTTGCGCATGTGTGGGTGCCTGCATATGGGTGTTTGTGCACCGTGTGTGCGCGCTGTGTGTGTGCATGCAGGTCTGCTTGCCCAAACAGATGCTCACAGAGGCCAGAGTTTGGTGTTTAGCTGTTGTCCTCAATTGCTTCTCCACCGGACCCAGAGAGAGGTCTGTCCCTGAACCCAGAGCTCACTGTTTTGGCAAGACTGTCCGGCTAGTGAGTTCCTGGGACCTGCCTGTCTATGTTCCCTAGTGCCAGGGTACCCTGCTGCTGTCAGCTCTTACACAGAGACTGATTATCTGAACTCAGATCCTCGGGCTTACTCTACAAGTAGTCTACCCACTGAGCCATCTCCGTCCCTCAATTACAGATGTGTTCTTCCTTCTTTTAGAGACTCCAGGGTGTGGTTTGTATTTTACTGATATGATAGCCAGGAACTTACTGGAAGGTGTCCTGCAGAGAAACATGTTATAATTTCAATGCAAAGTAGTAAGAAAAGGAAAAGCTGGGTGGGAGCGAATGTCAGCGCCCAGGTTCTGTTTAAGAAATATATATGTCTTTGCACTAAGGACAGACACTGCCTAGTGACTTCATTGGCATCTAGAAAGGTAAAACCCCTACAGTAAGATTGAATCAACCTTTGAGCACAGGGTGGTTCCATGTGTGATGATGAACACAATGGAGCTTTTCTTTCTTCTGGGTCCTCTGCTGTTTATGTGGCCCACTGACATGGATCTCGAGAGGCTGCTGAGAGCAATCACAAAGACAGCAATAGCTACAAATATTGCTCAAACAGAGAGAGCATTGTTGGCTGCAGAAGGCAGAAATCCATCACTCACTGGTGTCGCGCTGCGGCTCCATAAGGTCACCACGTTGCTCTGTCATTACTTACCCGCAAGTCTGGGATAGCAGCTTCTGGTATAGGTGCATGGGTCCCCAGACCATTCGTCTCTGTCGCTAGATGCACATATACACATACAGCTCATATGAGGGCAATCTGCCACTCACTCCTTCGGGATATTCGGATCCTCAACTTTCGGCTGCAGAGGAGAGGAGAGATAATTTATCAGGCACCTGTGCTGTGCCAGGAACCGTGGCAGCTGAATCTACTTATATTCTCGAATTTAAGCCTCACCTAACTGACTTGGTTAGATCCCATCTTAAATTGGATTTGGGGAACATGACCTGAAAATAAATTGACCATGGATCTTAGACTTCACCAGCACCCCTGGAAGGAGAATTATTTCCCCCCAAAAGATGCTATTGGTAAGAAACCAGATTTTTGCCTCAGCAGAATCCTTTTCAGTCATCCTCATCCATTCAGCCAACAGATTTTCACCGCGTGCCTTCTGTAGCTTCTCTTTAATGGTCAAGAAAGAAACTTCTATTCAGAACAGGTTGTGTTTCAGCTCTGTGAGAAGACACAAGCGATGGGTAAGCCCTTTGACCTATGGCGGGGGCACTAATGTGTGGGAAACTAGAGCTAGGTGAAGGGTTTTGGTAGTGAAGAGACCGGTTGAGTGTGATTTTAGGAAGGCAGTCAAGGTGTCCCTCACTGAGAAGGTGACAATGAGCAAACCCTATCCGCCAAGGGAGAGTCACATGACTGGAAGAGGAGAAGCCGCCCACTGTGAGAGGGACAGTAATGGACTGTTAGAGTAGGGGAGGGGAAACCAGAAGGTGATCAAAGGTGGTTTACTAGCAGCCAGAAGGACTTTGGTAGGGGTGAGCTTGGTGCTGTTTAGGTTATAGACAGTAAGACTGGAATTACGTTTTAAAAAGACTGCTCTGGTCAGGTTGGTGACCATTGTGAGTTCATTGTTAGCGGGTTGTCTAGCATGTACAATGCCCTGGGTTCAATTCTCAGGACTGCATAAATTGGGCATGGTCATGTATACCTGTAGTGGCAGCATGGTCATGTGTGCCTGTAATGGTCATGTGTGCCTGTAATGGTTATGCATACCTGTAGTGGCAGCATGGTCATGTGTGCCTGTAATGGTCATGTGTGCCTGTAATGGTCATGCATACCTGTAATGGCAGCATGGTCATGTGTGCCTGTAGTGGTCATGTGTGCCTATAATGGCAGCATGGTCATGTGTGCCTGTAGTGGTCATGTGTGCCTGTAATGGCAATATGTGAGCGGTAGAAAGAATATCAAGAATCCAAGGCCACTCTCAGCTACATAGAGTTGGAGGTAGCCCGAGATACAAGACACTCTGTCTACAAAAGAAAAAAAGATTACTCTTGGTTTGATGGCATAGATTATAGAATGGTAAAGCAATTACCTTTGACTATTGTAGCAAATGATCACAAATAAGAAGCTTAAAGCTTTAGAAATGTTCTCTGTTCTGGGAGATACAATTTTTTAAATCCATGTGTTGGCAGAGCTATGCTCCCACAGAAGACTCTGGGGGAGACTCCATTGGCCACTGGCAGTTTCTGGATGTTGCTGATGGTACTAGATATTCCCTGGTTTGTGAACAGATAAATCCAGCCTCTGTCTCCATCCCCAAGTAGTCTCCCCTCTTCATGTCTCTAACTCTCTCCTATATAAAGTCACCAGCCATTGGCTAGTGGGCTTTGCATCTTAGTATACCTTCTCATCTTGATTGTACCTGCACATGCTCTGCTTTCAAAGGCGATCTCAGCCACAGGTACCAGTTGCGAAGTCTTCAACACGTATTCTTGGGGGACACTTTCCAGCCCATAACAAGGGGCAACTGTCGAAGCCAGGAGATCAGATGAGAGACAATGGCAGCTGAGACCTGAAGAGTAGTGAGATGTAGTTTGGCTCAGTGTATGTCTTCAGATCTGCATCAGTATCAGCTTCCATCAGATTGTGCGTATGGAAGAGAAGGAGGCATTACGGATATCCCAACACTGTTCTCCTGGACATTAACAGTGTGGATGCCATGGATTGAAGTGAGGAAGGCTTCAGGAAGACCTTGCTTGGGAGTTATTTAGGGGTTTGACTTTGAACATTTTCCAGGCAATATTTTTTAAATATTCACATGGTGATGACAAGTGTGAAGCAATCTATAAATCTGTGACATTTCCAGGGAGAGGTTCAGGTGGGGGAGGCGTCTCCATCACTGGGTCCAGAGGGGGAGGCATCTTCATCACTGAGTCCAGAGGGGGGAGGCATCTTCCCCCTCTAGAAAAACTACCAAGAAATGAGTGTGGGAAAGAAGAAAAGGCTTTAGTCAGAGGCCAAATGGTAGAAAAGAGGGATCTTTGCTCATAAATCAGTCCCTTCACCTCCAATAGTGCAGACTGAGGCCTAGCATACAGAGAGTAGGAGTAAGAAGGGAAGATAAGGGGGAGAGATATTCCTGTGTTTTTGGAGACCCCCAAGCTCAGGTGGCACATCTCCTCAACCTTTTATGACCTAACATTAGTAAGTGTCTCTAACCTTGACATGGGGAGAGAGGTTGGGAAAGTTTGGGCCAAGTTAAGCCTGTTATTGTGTTCAAATGTCTACGTGCACAGCTGACTAGAATGTGCCTCAAAGGTTGAGGGTCTCAGGGGGCAGACACACTTGAAGGCAGAAATGTGAAATCTTCTCTTCTTACTCCGGTCACCTGTGGGACACCTGCAGGCCCAGGGAAGAGTCAGTGTTTCTAGCAAAGTCAGCCTTCAGGGTGCTTAAAAGTAACCTTGACAACTGTTATTCCAACGCACGTGAACTCTGTAGAGCTGGTGGGAAATTAGAAATGTACTGCCCAGTTTGTGACCTTCAAATCTGTGATCTTTAGGTCAACTGAGAGCAAGTGAAGTTAGAGTCTGTTTAGGAATTTATCCATGGAGGAAGGGAGAGAGGGAAGGGAGACAGAAAAAAGATAAACAGACAGACAGATAGCTAGGTAGACAGATAGAGGAGTTTGGTTCTACCCCAACCTACTCTGATGTCTGAGTTACGTAAGACAAGATTCTTTAATTCCACAACTGGGAGTCCTGGGTATATAAATGGTGAGCATTCTGTCTGTGTTGTAGACACATAATCACAGAATATTCATTTGAACATCTGGACATCTGGAAATGATTCTGACCTTGGAAACGAAATAATCTGTCAGCTTTCTTAGCGTAGGCCCTAAAGCACCTTCTTTTTCACTGAAAATGGACAAGATAACAAAAACTTGGTCCACTGGGACAGCAGCCAACAGTTAGCTGTCTGCTAAACTCCTTTAACACACTCCTTCACTTCCTACTTACAAAGCCCTCTGAGATTGGGACTGTGGCCCAGCATTACAAAGAACACAACCTAATTTTGTAACAGTCAGGTGATTCTCCTAAACACTCAGCTTCTCTAGTGGAGACTGCATCCTGAGATTCTCCTAGAAACACCCAGCTTCCCCAGTGGAGACCGCATCCTGAGATTCTCCTAGAAACACCCAGCTTCCCCAGTGGAGACCGCATCCTGAGATTCTCCTAGAAACACCCAGCTTCCCCAGTGGAGACCGCATCCTGAGATTCTCTGGTGGCAGGATTGGAGATGGTGACTAGTATGTGATATGACCTCCCAAATGTCCGTATTAATTTGGCCTATCCATCCAAGAAAAATATTTCTTATTCAGGAGGGGGCATTGCTCAAGTCGTCCCTGGATTCCTCTAGTTGTGTGTTAGTACCAGCCATCATGGATCTATTTGTTATTCTTAACCTGTGGCTCCTCTCAAGCCCTCATTTCTGCTAGCATACTTACATTTCCCATGGGTGACTTTAAGCTGTTTTATGTTGAAGAAGGAATGTTTGCTAAGATATTGATGAGTGTCTATGCGCTTGCTTTGTGGTCTAGTATCTAGTATTCTTCTCAACAGCAGAATCTTGATTTTGTTCATAGTTGACCCCATCCTCCCGCCCCATCCTCTTAGAGTAAGGTATGGCCATGCTAAGCTCTACTGAGTATTTCAGCGTGTTCTTTCTAAAAACAAAGAATTTTATTACACAATGACCCCAACCAGGAAATTAACACGATGTCACATTATTTTCTAACCTATAAACATTTAATATTTGTGTGTTTGTGGTGGACACAGTAGTAGATTTTGTAGCATAAGAAAATGAAGATCTTGAATTGTCTCTGTCGTTGCCTCTTTGGCCACTAATCCAGAATCTGATGTGGGATATCCTTCTGTATATGTGTTGTTTTTATTGCTTGATGAATAAAGATGCTTTGGCCTATGGCAGGGCAGAATATAGCCAGGCTGGAAGATATACATACATACATACATACATATATATATGTATATATATATATATATATATATATAGAGAGAGAGAGAGAGAGAGAGAGAGAGAGAGAGAATAGACTCATTCAGAGAGATGCCATTAACTGCTGAAGGAAAAGATGCCAGAACTTACCAGTAGGCCACAGCCTCATGGAGACACATAGGTTAATAGAAATGGGTTAATTTTGGATGTAAGAAATAGCTAGAAATACGCCAAAGCTATTGGCCAAGCTGTGTTGTAATTAATATAGTTTCTGTGTGGTTATTCCGGTCTGGGCAGCTGGGAAACAAACGAGCAATCTCTGTTGAGTTTGCTTTTATATTTTGTGATACGAACCTACTTCTGCGTCCATATGTTTTAGGGGTAAAGACCAGTGAGTTTGTAGACTGTCCCTCTGACTGAGTTTGCTCGGTCATTACTGACAATTGGATCTCAGATATGCATGTGAGTCGATGTGAAATTGCCTTTCCCATCAGGAGACACCAGCCCCATGAACAGCAGACAGATTTCCTCAGCTGACACTATGGGCCGTCACTAGCCACACCTTCCCTGCCTCTGCTGATTGGTGACTACTTAGGCTCTCTCCTAATTCACATTTGTACAAATTTATGTCCAGTCTCTGCCTCTCCTGTCTCCTGTACAGGAAGCTGCTAAGAGCACTGGGGGGAATTGAAGGTCTATATCTATTTTCTTGTTTTTCAAGAATATTTCTGGTAAATCTGGCCATCTTCCTGCACACCATTCTGGCACTCCACAGAGCTAGTTACACTTCAGAAGAGAGGATTAATTTGCTCACAAAACCCTGGGCTCTGGCTGCTTGCTCCAAAAAATATCCAAAGTGAGAATTTAGGACTCACCTTTCCTTTGTTAGGAGTGAAAACTGCACTTATTGACATTTTCCATTTCAAAAGAATAGGCTTTTCTTTGACCACAGAGATCTGGGACTCTATGATCCTATCCTGTGGTGGGCTTCAGTATTCCTGTGCCAACCGTGGCACTTGGGAACTTCTCCTAACCTGGCTTCTGTGACCTTCCTCTGTGAGGAGGGGGATCCAATGGTTCCAACTGAGCTTACATAGGGTACCTGAGATAGAAGTCAGGCAATCCATCACTGTTTTCTCCTTAAGTTCTCATTTGAAAGAGTGGATACCTCCCCCCTGTTATTTTAGGGCTCATCATCCTCCAGGTGGGCCAAGTGACTATGGCCATTCACAAAGAGTCTCCAGTGTGGCCATCCTGCCTGGGCTCCAGTGATGTCACAACTCCACAGGGGGTCTCAGCGCTGAAGGTTGAAGCCATAGTCTCTTGGCCTGGAGGAATAAAATACAGTCACAAGTGGGAAGAAGCTTCCCACGTGGGTGTAGCCCGTGGTCTTACAAACCCTCAAGACATTTCTGTTTTCTCTTCCTCAAGTGTAGAGGGGCATCCTTGAAGAGAGACATGCCAATGGCTTCTCTTGTGAGTCCCCAAGATGACTAGGAATGCGGCTTTTACTCGGCTGCCTTGATAGATGCCTGGAGCAGGTCTCAGAGATGATAGTGGATGTCTGTGAAGTGCGCATGTCTGTGAAGGCATAGACGAGAGGGCCTTTTGTCGTTCAGGGCTGTCTTTAGCGCTGCCTCAGGAGACTGACGCATGGGAGGCTTATACTTTTGTAGCAGCCTTGTCTGTCATTTGCTGCCAGCGATGCTTCCTTGAGCAAAAAGTTTCACAAAAGAGGTGGAAGGATGGGTAGATGGTTTGGGATCGAGAGTTCTCAGTTGAGGTCTGTGACACACGGGAAGGGCGAATTCCTAAAATTACAAAACCTTCCAGTCTCAAGAATGCTGTGGTACCTGCGAATGTGTTTACAGGCCCACCAGAAACCCGCAACAACGACCGCACTCCATGTAGGTGGTGGAGCCCCTTCAGGGTTGTGACAAGGATGTCGTACCCTGCTCCATTTAGCTTGAAACTGCATCCTGCATTGTCACTGGTCCATAAGCTCCCCGCCAGCTTCCTCCCTCATTCAATTCATTATCAAATAGCTGAAATATAATTCTCTGGAAGAGGAGTCAGAAAGGCTGTAAGAATCCGCCGAGTGGAAGATGCTAAGGAAGCAAGGGCTTTGGATACAACAGGACTGACACACGCATGACCTCACAGAGACGGGGCGGCATGCACAGGGCCTGCACAGGTCTAAGCTGGTTGGGGGTCCCAGTATTGGGAGAGGAAGTGGACACAGCCCACATCCCAAACCCAGAAGCTGTCTCCAGTTGATAATCACTCGCAAAGGCACATGAGTATCCTACAGTGAAGTCTCACTAGGTATACAAACCACTCTCAAGGGCCTGCAGGCTCTATGCCCAGCAGTAGATGTCTGGCACAAAATGAACTCAACGGTATTTTTGGAGGTTTTGCCTCATAATGCTTTGTCTGGGCATTTTTTAAACCTCAAAGATTCTGACTTTTATGTTTTCATGGGATTTCTATGTGTGTGCAAATGTATGTCTGTGTCTGTCTCTCTTCTGTGAATGTATGTATCTCAGTGTCTGTACATATTTCATGTGTCTTTGCCTTGCCCCTTTTTTCCTGTTTGTGTCTTTTGCCATGTTCTGGTTTGTTTTTATTTTATTTTGTTGTAATTATTATTTTAGTGCCTATCTGCTTTCTAATGAGAGAGAAAGGAAAGGCATGGATTTGGGCAGGTGAGGAGGTGGCCAGGATCTGGGAGGAATTGGGGGGAGGAGAAACTGTGATAGGAATATATTGTGTGAAAAAAATCAATAAAAAGAGAAATAATACAATTGCATACTGCCCACATTGTGACCTGCAAGTGTATGGTCTCGTGGCTTCAGCGTGTTTGCAGTTGTGTGGTCTTTGGCGGTGTGTAGTTCCAGAGCATTTTCTTCACCCCCTCCGAGAGGCCCTAAGTAGTGAGCAGCCCCTCAGTTCTCTGTAGCCACCAGTCTACTTTCTAGCTATGTGGATTTGCATTTTATATAAGTGGAATCATGTAGCATGTGGTCTTATGTGTTTGGTTTCTTTCACTTAGCGCAGTTCTTAGGGCTGTGCACACTGTACACAAATCAGCATTTTCCCCTTTGTTAATCGGATAACATGCCCTGGCATGGATATGCCACTTTCTGTTTGTTCATCAGCTGATGGCCTTTTAGGCTGTCACCAGCTTTTGACCACTGTGCATGGTGCTATTATAAATATTCAATTATACATCAACCAGTAGTTTCATGAGTGACTATTTAAGGGTAGAATTGCTGGAGTATAGGGGCCTATACAGTAAATTTCTGAGGAACTATGAAATTGTTTTCTATTATAACCGTAGCATTTTACATTTCCACCAGCAATGTGTGGGACTCCAATGTCTCAATGTCCTTGTCTCTGTTAATGTTGTGCATTCCTTTGTCTTTTGTGTGCCTATGGATCAGTGTGTATTCATGTCTGTGATTCCTGCCTTCTTAGTGGATGCAAGTGGTGGCTTATCAGAGCTGTGAAGAAAGAAATTTTTAAAAAAATAAAAAATAAAAAAGAAAGAAATTTTTATTACATTTATTTATTATGTGTATGTATGTATGCATGTATGTGGGGATGCATGCCTTCCGCAGTATACCTGTGGAGATTGGAGAACAGCTTGAGGAGGGTTCACTCGTTCTACCACATGAAGTCTTAGGGAGGGGATGCAGGTAGTCAGGCTGTGTGTCTTGGCAACAAGCTTGCTTACCCTCTGAGCCGATCTCACTGGCTGGGCTGTGAATGTTTCGCTGTGTTCTTATGTGTGTCAGAACACTGGTTTGCACATAGGAATCTCCCAGTTCATAGTCTCCTGGATAGCCACTCTTCCACTCAACCAAAATCCACCAGCTTCTCTAGGTGCCCAACACTTCTAGAACGGGCTAATGTGTTAGCTGGCTTCTCAGTGCTATGACAAAGAAGTGTAGCCAGCTTATTGAGAGAAAAGGATAGAGCTGGGTGGCGGCAGCACACGTCTTTGATCCCAGCACTTGGAAGGCAGAGGCAGGTGGGTCTCTGTGAATTCAGGGGAAACCTGGCCTACAGAGCAAGTCCCAGGATAGCTAGGGCTACCCAGAGAAACCCCGTCTCGAAAAACCAAAAAGAAAGAAAAATAAGAGAAAAGCAAGAAAGATTAGCTGAGCATGGGGTGCACTCCAAGTTCTTGGGAGGCTCAGGCAGGAGGATTGTGAGTCACACAGTGAGACCACATCTCCAACAACAAAAGGGATGGAAGACATATTTTGGACACAGTTGGTCCTGTGTCCTTTATGCCTTGGTGAGACAGCATAGCATGGTGGGCAGTGCACAGTGCACAGCAAAGCTGCTCATGCTAAAAAGAGACAGTAGAAGAGACCAGGCCCCTACAATCCCTTTGTGGACATACCATAGACGGCCTAAAGATATCCCACCAGTTCCCACTCTGAACCTTCCATAGTCTCCCATTGGTGACAAGGCTGAGACCCAGTTCTAATGTTTTGGATGGGAACTATACCAGCAGGGCCACAAGCGGAGACTCCTGACCTTCCAGAAGTTACTCTGGAGCAGAGGATACATGAGCTAGAGACTGTGCATTGGAATGGTGAGTCTGGGAAGGACAAGAACAAGGGCAGAGGTAGAGGAAGGATGCCAATGTGCGTTTCCAGAAAAACAGGCTCAATGGCCTGTGGATGCAGAATTGAATTAGTTCATCCATTATGGAGGCCCGGGAGACCCACAGGCTCCTGGGAAAGGCTGGGGGCTGAGAGTTGGGCGAGAGGCACAGCTGGCAGAGGCACTCTGCTGTGGAAAAAGGAAAAGGCTGTGTCTCAGATGAAGTTTAAAGACCATCTTCTGGGGAACTTTGCCTTGCTCAGGGGAGAACTGACATTTTATTTAGTGTTTATTCTTGACTGGATGAGGCTCAGCCACACTAAGGAAGGCAGCCCGAGTTACTTAATGTCTACAGGTTTAAGTGTAAACCTTTCTGCAAATATTCTCACAGGAACATCCAGTATCACAGTTGACCAAATGGCTGGGCTCAGGCGGGGGCTGGCACAGAACTGATTATCACAGGGATGTCCACAGTAGACAGTGACACTTAGGCTGAGATATGGAAGTGGAAAGACACCCAGTCTGCAAGGTGCTGGGGGAGAGCACTCCAGGTCTCGCGGGTTTCCGTGTGACACTTGATTTTTCTCCCTCTCCTTGCCTGCCATCAAGATCCATAAAGAACAAAAGGAATAACAGCTGCTCCCTTGATGGACTCTGCTGGGGCATCAGCCGACGGTCCCGGTCCCTTTTCTCTTTTCCAAATGGGGATTTGTGTCCTAATTTGGACACTGCGGCAAGTTTCCAAAGAAAACAGTGAAAAGTAAAACAAATAACCAGACCAAACAAGAGGCACGGCTCGGAAGTTCCAGAAAAAAGATGACTGAGACCTTGAGAATTGGCCTTGTCACTTCCTTGGTAACCTGAAATTACAGATCCAGATGATGCTGGGTAAACAGGACACAAACTCTAGCTTCAGAGGCACATCTTCCTTCACTGTTTAGAGTCCCCAGTCCAGACCCATCCCCTTGGACAGAGGCTGTGCTATTCCTGACCTTGGCTTTGTGGCCATCATCTGCAGGCATGTATGACTGTAGATATACTTTATGTCATTCACTCAGAGCACAAGCCAAAGAGAGCAAAGCAATAAAAGTCCTATCGATCACATATCTGTCTTCCATGTGGCACAGAATTGGAGTGTGTGCCATTATCTCCTCCTCAAGTCGTCAGGGTGGCAAGACAAAGGCAAAGAGCAAAAGCTTCTTTCTTCCCTGTCCTGATATAGGCTTCCAGCAGAAGGTGTGACCCAGATTAGAGGTGGGTTTTCCAAGGTCAAATGATCTGGGTTAAAGGGATGTCATTCTACCCCAAAGCTCTGGATTAGAAGTAGATTTTACTATTTCAAATTAAGTAAAAATTCCTTACAGGTGTTCCCTACATTTTTTTTTTTTTGGTTTTAGTTCATTCCAGATGTAGCCAAGTTGATAGCCAGGAATAGTTATTACAGGCACCATCGCCTGTGACTAGTTGAACACTATGTACAGATTGCCTTGGGTTCAACTTTCTGAACTTATTTCTAGCAAGCAGCATGGGCTTACTCTTAGATCCATTAGAGCTAGTTGTGCAAAACTGAGCCCAATAATTTAAAAGGTAGGTTGTAAATACAAAGATAATGTAAGTGTGTAGTGGAGACATGGGCTCTGATCTGAGTTCTGCCTTTTTCATGTGTCACTCATCCATTTGCTTACACCCAGGTGGCCAGATCTACACCACCAGTCCACATTTAGCCACCAGAGTCTGAGAAATAAAGCCTTTGATTAAGAGAGAACATGTGTCCAGTAAAAAATGTGTTACTGTGAAGAAAGTAGAGAACGAGCAGCCATCACATGAGTGTTAGAACTGAATTCAAGAGATTGGGTATACCAGAGTTTTGTATAGGCAAAACTTATAGGTAGAAGTGCTGTTTTCTAGGACGAGTAACACTGGAATTGGAGCAGGTTTTGAGATAAGTGGGTGGAAAGGAACAAGGGATATTGTGTTGCCATATTAAAATTTAAATTCTCATTAGAAATTCAAGCCTAACCTTTGATTATAGCAAACAGACTCAGAAGACTCATCAAGATACTAATTGCACTTATAGGCCCATCATTGGCTGCAATCACATGTGGAAAGAGTACAAGAGAGAGAAGAACTTTGGGTACATGCTGTGGGATAATTCTCTTGTACACTGTAAAGATTTTCTACTCATATTAGTTTAATAAAATACTGATTGGCTAGTAGCCAGGCAGAAAGTATAGGTGGGGTGACCAGACTAAGAGAATTCTGGGAAGAGGAAAGGCAGAGAGTCAGTCACTAGCCAGACACAGAGGAAGCAGGATGAGAATGCCTTACTGAGAAAAGGTACCAAGCCATTACTAAACATAGACAAGAATTACTAATTTAAGTTAATTAAGTTTTAAGAGCTAGTTAATAATAAGCCTGAGCTAATAGACAAAACAGTTTATAATTAATATGTCTCTGTGTGTTTCTTTGGGACTGAATGGCTGCGGGACCAGGCAGGACAGAAACTTCTGTCTATAGGTACAGCCTGAAATTCTAACATATAGGAGGGTCAGCTCTAAGCATAGAGCCAGCAAAGAAAGCAATAATTGATATTGGTTGATATAAAAGAATGTTATTGATGCTTGGTAGCAATAGTATGTTATACTTCCTATTTAGGGATCCTTATTTAAAATATATATCTAGAACCTGAAAATAATTTAGGAGGCGAGCAGGGAAGGGGATAGAGGAAGCAAAATTGGCCATGAGTTGAACTGATGAACATTCAGGTTTACCCTACCACTGTGCAGACTTTCCTATATAGTCAAACTTCATAATCCAAAAGAAAAAGAAATGAGTAGTCACTCAAATATATCGATTCCTGGGATCTGTGGTGTCATGAAACCTAAGAGGAGAGGGAAGGGACAATGTCCATTGTGCTGAAAGAAAGGGAGATGGCAAAAGAGAGTGTATCAAGCCCCCAAACCTTAGCATAATTGACTCCAAGGTGGAAGTACCATTTAGGTTGTAAAACTCAACATGTAGATAACACCCCCTGCTAAAACGAAACCAAGGCCTAATTCATCAAAGTCCATAGTTCTTGGAAAGTCTCTAAATGATCTAAACTTGCATTTTGGCTTCTGTAGTCCTGCTCTGGATAACTGTTCTTGTTAATTGAAGTATGTCAACCCAGAAAATTGTTTTGTGGTTAAAATTTCATTCTGAAAAAAAGCTCAGGGCTACACTGGGATTCTGAACACCCAGTGTGTAGTTGCTTCTCAGACAATAAAGTCTTTTAGTTGGCTTAAACCCATGTCTGAGCAGTCGTCTTTGGTGAATACCCTACTATAAGAGTTGACCTCTGGGTTTGACAATATATTGGTCATTACTGATATTACTATTTTCTTATTGAAAATAGATTTTTTCATACAATATATTCTGATTATAGTTTCCTCTCCCCAACTCCTCCCATATCCTCCCCACTTACCCACCTGCTCAAATCCATACCCTTTATCTCTTTAATTAGAATACAGGTATGTATCTAAAATAAAATAGTAATAATAATAATAAAAGATAAAATAAAAGCAAATAACCATAATAGGACAAAACAAACACAAACAGAAAAAAGAGACAAAAAGAAGAAAAAGCAAAAAATCATCCAGATGCTGAGATGCACACAGAAATCCATAAAAACTGAATCTGATACTATAATAGATAAGCAAAACAATTGTAAGATCAAACAAACAAAGCCCAGACAAAGCATTATGAGACAGAAACCAAAAAACAAAAATCTAACAAACAAAACACCTCCCCAAATATTGAGTTCATTTTGTGTTGGCTGTCTACTGCTGGGCATGGGGCCTGTCCTTACGTGTGTTCTGTGTACCCAATGAGACTCCGTTGGAGAAAACTTATTTTGCCTTTGGAGTAGTTATCAGTTGGAGGCAGCTTCTGGGTTAGGAACAGGAACTTGTGTTAACTTCCCCTCTCAGTGCTGGGATCTAACAGTCTCCCTAGAACGGTGGTTCTCAACCTATGGGTGGAGGCCCCTTGGAGGTTGAACAACCCTTTCACAGGGTCACCTAAGACCATTGGAAAACACAGATATTTTTACATTACGATTTACAACAGTACCAAAATTACGGTTATGAAGTAGCAATGAAAGAATTTTATGGTTGGGGTCAGCACAGCATGAGGACCGTATTAAAGGGTCACAGCATCAGGAAGGTGGAGAACCACTGGTTTTGAGAGAGGGATTGGATTTGTCAGGCAACTGTAGTGCCGGTTTGGGGAATGTCACGGATTTAAAGTAACTGATGGGAGAAACATCATTTGCTTTTCATCTTGTTTCATTGAGTGGAGAATGAGCAGGAAGGAGACAGATGTGGCTTTGTGAGGACTGGCATTTTCCCAGGCAACGTTAGCAGAGAAGTGTCAGGAGACTTAGGTGTTGGAGGGGATCAGAGCATAGGATCATGGGTGCAAGCGAGGAGGAGGTGGTAGCTGAGAACGAGTGGCTGATGGGACTAGAAACTTCAGAGATGGTGTGGGTGTTGGTGAAGACAGACATGAGGACAGATGTCTGAGGCAGGTAGTCACTGGAGCTAGAGACCAAGGAACAAAGAGCCTGGAGTTCTCTTCCTTACTTCTTCCAGCATTGAGCTCAGAACTCTCCATGCAGTGACTCTGTTGTAACTGTTGGCAAATGTCAATCCAGGCCAGCTGCAGAGGGAGAAGAGGGCGGGGATGAGACTTAATGGGAGGAGAGAAAGGAAGAAGGAGAAAGGGTGGAGGCCAACCGACTCTCCATCATCTCTGTCCCTGGGGCTCCACATCTTCTAATGGAACAAGGCGAACATATTCTGTTCATGTCAATTTGAGTATTGAGCACTTATGGCCTCTCAAGTGGTGGGCTAGGTGCTGAGAGCGCCGAGGGAGAGCATATGATGGGGCCCGAGAGAAGGTGGAAAGTATGCATAACAACCCCGGGCAGCTTCAAAGTGCCATGCGGGAAATAAAACCCACAGCCTCCTGAGAAAGGCTTGCTTCAGTGTCACACGGCATGAGCAGAGGGGGCACACGTCGGAAGCTTCGAAAGTTGGATCGTTCAGTAATTATCTACCCCCCATTCTACCAGGTAGATCTCTTTAAGGAACTGTCCATGCGGTGTGGAAGCTGACAAGTTAAACAAACAAACAAGACGTGCTGATCAGTTCCACGTCCCGGGGAAAGCGGATGCCATTGTTTTGAGTTCAGAACCCACAGGCACTAGACTGGAAACTTTAGTCTGCAGTCTTGAGAACCACTTTGTAAAACCTTAGCCCTTGTTCTGAGACCTCCAACCATTTGGATGAGCCTCATGCGCATTATGGAGGGTCCTTTGCTGGGCCCTCTGGTTTAAATATTTGACATGCTTTTTCAGTAAGATGGCTATTACTGTTGGAACAAGAATCTGGGCCCTATGACGTATAAAAAACAAAATCAAACATCACATCTGCTTGTAAGACAACACGTGAAGCTCTGTGGAACCTTGTGTCTGAAGCATGCAACTATGCACACGCCATTCTAAGCTTTAAGCTCCTTGCTGCTAGGCTCTGTTTCCTCTTTATTAGATCACAGCTATAAAGAGGATGCAGGCTCTTTGCATTCATATCTGCCAGAGACAGACCTGGCCCTTAAGATGCCAGAGGGAGAGAGGAGGGTAAGGATTGAAAACAGCGCAGGTTCCAGAACAGATTCTGAAGTCATTTTAGTTACTTGTTCATATTTTGAAGAGAAGCAAAATTTTTACTGAACGGGAGTATTGATTTATAGTTTAGATAAAATTTAAAAAAAAGAGCTGTGATTTTCCAATCTAATTATTCCATTTCAAGAAAGCATATATATTTATATGTGGTTGTTGATTAACCATGAGTCCCCGAGTTCAGATCACTGCAACAATCCAACAGGTCAGGTAAGGCATCATGCATGTGAATAGCTACTGCACATCCCAAGTACCAGAGAGAAATTTCAGGAGAGAGGGAGCGAGAAAAGCAAGGTTTGGGAGAGACGTGGGTACCTACCTCAGTACAGATCTCTTAATTAGAAGCTAGTAATTTGAGCATATAGTAGAAATGATGAACTGATATTCTTTCCTAAGAGAGCAAGGCATTGGGAAGACACAATACAGGGAAATGTGCACATTGTTTTTACAAGCGAAGGACATTCAGTAGCAGACTAGAGACAGCAAGGAGAGGCAGTTCGGACAACACGGAGTTCAGATGTGAGACTCTCAGCATGGCCAGAGGACCCGCGCAGAAGTGGAAAGGGTTTAAGGGCTCAGCCAACATAGTGCCATGGGCTCTGACCATTATGTAGGATTCAGGTGTGGAAAGGATTTCTAGGCGAACTACAGTGGCCTGAAACGTAAGATGAGGTCACCCTAGTGTCACAATCTAGGGAACACCAACAGGATGAAATGGAATAATAAAACAGAGGGTCAACAGAAAGAGAACGCTGACGGCGGGGAAACACCTCCCAAAGCAGTGTATTCAAACTGACTCCTCAGCCCTAGAGCCCAGCAGCCGTATCCAGGCTGGTCATTTGTATCTCCTTTAGCTCCAGACGTAGCCTTGGGATTGAAGCATTTTCCATTACCGAGGAGTCAGGCATTTTCCTTACTGCTACCGCCTGCCAGTGTTTCCCTAATGTGCTAATTAGTTGCCCAGGATACCTTCTCAAGCTGGTATGGATAATTTGTTATCCAGTTACGCACATCTCTTATTTTTCTTTACTCCTAAGAAATGGCAATACTTGTCCTGTTGCTTGGAGCCAGTGTCACATGACCTTAGTAGGGTCAGACATCTTAAAACACTGGCGGCACCCTTGAGATCGGATCAGGATCTTGGAACACTCTCCAGCACTCCACCAGGTGGGGACAGGGGGATTGCCCTTGGCTCCTTTAATGTTCATCTCAGTCTTTCCCATGACTCCAGCCCCACATCATGTAACCCCTTCTTCACGGCCTTGCAACCAGTAGTGTGGATCTGAGACCAGCCAGTGTTCAGACTCTACCAGGCTATTCAGAATGCCTTCATTCCCTTCAGTTTTTACAGTTTGTCCTTCCCCTCAGAGTCCAGGAGGTCTCTCTGCTCAAGCGCTACCTGAACACACTGTTGGGGGCTCTATCGGGGAGTTCCCTCTTTCCGGATGTCAGCTCCCACCTTCTCAGATTCTTCTGCATCCTGCATCAGCTTTCCCTAAGCTCCATGGAGCTTCTCTGTGTACTCTTGGGCAACTTCCTCGGTGAGGAACCTGTTGGTGACTACCGTGCACCCAGGGACGCTCAGAAAGCCAGCAAGGCCTTCTGGCCTCCATACAGAGGAGCGATCTTTCTTTCCAAGGCTTGCACAGTCATAAGCTTCCTGCCTCTTGTCTGGGTCCAGTGTGACCCCTTGAGCTTCTCTGCTGTGTCAGCTTCACACTGGTTAGGCTGCAGTTTAGAACAGTTTAGTTCTTAAACTGGAGGCTGATATGGGCATACAGGGCAGCTGCTCCCCTCTGCCATGATCCACACACTGTTTAGCGTGATGGAGGCCTGGAAAGAGCTGCCCCGATAGTCTGTGCTCAGGGGTGCTTTCAGGAGCCCCAGGCTGATGGGGCTGGCCACTTCCTCCTTTGTATCCACCAGAATGACTGAAGCCATGCTTGGCTTTTCCTGCTTCTGCTGTCCTGACTCCTGAGGTTTCTCTACTCAAACTTCTAAACAATTTCCATCAATGCTTTCAAGTTTTCTGGACTCTGCCCTCCATAGATCACACAACACAGTTCCAGGTACTAACACAGAAGCTGTGGTTTACTATAGTGAAGCAAAGGCACGGTAGGACACGCGTGTTCGTGACTTCCTTACCAAGCTTGACCTCTGCCGTGGTCCTCCCCTTAAAACCTTTAAACAGTTACTTGACAGTTTTCTAGATTTAAAGTGGGCAGCAATACTTTTTTTTTTTTTGAGACAGGGTTTCTCTGCAGCTTTAGAGCCTGTCCTGGAACTAGCTCTTGTAGACCAGGCTGGCTTCGAACTCAGAGATCCGCCTGCCTCTGCCTCCCGAGTGCTGGGATTAAAGGCGTGCGCCACCACCGCCCGGCAATACGTTTTATAAAAGGATTATAGATTTGTTGGGAAACTTTACTTTGAATTCCCTACTGTCTTCTGCCTCCAGACTTGCCATATTACGAGGTGGTTGCTAAACACTTTGTATGTAAATTGGCTTGACCTTCAGAGCCACCTCATTGTGCTGTGATGATTATCATTTGGTATAATTACTATCAACCTTTCACAGGGAGCACAGAGGCTCAGAAAGAATCATATTTTGTCTTGGCTGTTCCAACAAAGTACTAGCAGACGGGTAGATGGAAAGAACAGGGGTTTAGCCTCACGGTTCTCAGCCGTTAATTTGGTGTAGGCTGAGGGCTTGCTCACTGGTGTGTAGACAACTCAGTGATATGTTGTCTCCTCGTGTCCTCCCATGGGGGGAGGGGCATGGAAGCTCCCTGGAGCAGATTATATGACTTACCAATTCTGTGCGTAACACCAATTCTGTGTGTCAGGCTCGGCCCCCCTGAGATAGCAGTTCTCCACACGCATCATCTTCTAAAACCACCATCTTGGAGGTGAAGGTGTCAATACATGAATTCTGGGGTGTCAGGGGAGGGAACCATAAATGCTATCTATGGTAGAGAGCAGAAGTCATTCTGGGCATGGCCATGAGGGACTGGAACTGGTTTTTCCTGTAGTTCCCCTTGATCACGTCAGACCGTCCCTCCCCCTGGGGTACCTGCTTCTCTCCTGGAGCCAACTACTGTCTCTCTGCCTCTAAGACACCTTTTCAAACGCACCCTTCCTCAGGAAGTGATAACCAGGGTTACCTAGACAGCTCGTCAATGCCCTTGACCAGGGCAGGAGATGGGTGGAAATTCTGCCTTGGTTTTCTGGCAACTGGTGAGGCCTGCTGAGGAAGGGCCATGTGACTGTAATTCTAGTGCCCAGAAGGATTTTTCCCAGAAGGCACCTGCAGGTTATCTGGGCCCGAAAATGGTCATCCTTCCTCCAGGACTCATTGTAACAAGTGTTTGGGAAGGGCCACCTTCTGCCTCTCTCTACCAGGTAGTGACCATCCAAGGGCCCTTGGCATTAATGTCTGCCCTCATCTAGTATGGTACTGGCACACCTCTGTGTTAGGTCTGTAAAGCAAATGTTCAGAAGAAGAATGAAGAAAAAAGAGGGGACCCTCTGTGTATCTCTTGAGGTGGAAAAAATGATTTCATTCTTCTCTAGAATTTCTTTTTTTAGTTTTTGTTTATTCTTATGTGCACTGGTGTCATTGTGAGGATACCAGATGCCCTAGAACTAGCATTACAGACAGTTGTGAGCTGCCGTGTGGGTGCTGGGAGTCGAATCTGGGTCCTCACGAAGAGCAGCCAGAGCTTTTAACTGCTGAGCCATCTCTACAGCTCCTTGAATTCATTCTTTTATTAATTCACAGCAAATATTTACTGAGCATGTACTATGCATAAACAACAATGTAGATAATGGATACGCAAGACACATGAGATGTTTTGGTTCTGACCCTTAAAGATAAACCTCATTTTTTCCCCTGGCACTTTATACAGAAAGGGAAGACCATATAGTTCAAAACCTAAGTAGAAACTACAACGAGATGACTTCTTGAAACACCTTCTAGTTCTATGGGGTTCAAGCTTCTAGGCTCCTAATGAGTCAGCATGCTCAAAACAGGGGGGGTTGGTGTGTACCCGAGGAAGGAAGTGGTAACACCGTCCTGTCCTGGAGTGTGGGGAAACCAACATGTCAGAACGACTTAGCTACATGATGCTCTCTCTTTGTCCTTCTGCAGCACTTGCTGGGCCACGCCAGAGCAGAGTCCAGTTTGGCCTCTGAGACAGAGCTCTCTTCTCACACAACTCCTGCCCTCCTCCTCTCCAGAGGAAATGGAAGCGCTAAATGCAGCCTGTCTGTCACCAGCGGGAGTCTCATGGCTCCTCTCTGAAGGGCACAGTGAATTGGTTTGTCTGCATTGTTCCTAAGTGGCTTGGTGTTTGGACCTCCCTGGTGACTTGGGAGAAATAATGCAATTTCCTTAGCTCTGTGAAGTGGTGAAGCCTCCAGCTATTAAGGTCACTGCAAAAATATGTTTAAACCTCAAATGCATGATACATTTTCTGATACTATTTTTCTCGAATCATGGCGGGGGCTTTGTATTGCACACTTCTAGTTTAAGAGGGATCAGCAGTTCCTGTTTCAGGGATTAACTTAATTATGGCATACATGTACATAGCAAGTTAATGCAAACATTATATAAATGCTCAGCAGTGCTGAGGGGGACCATAGCTTTGCTTTTTTTCTCTTTTTTTTTCCAGTAAGGAGAAATTTCCTAATGTGCTGAGATGAATCTTTTTCTTTTATTATTATTTTTATTAAGCTCTACATTTTTCTCTGTTCCCCTCCCTCCCTTTCAACCCTCTCCCAAAGTCCCCATGCTCCAAATTTACTCAGGAGATCTTGTCCTTTTCTACTTCCCATGCAGATTAGATCTATGTATGTGTTTCTTAGTGTCCTCATTGTTGTCTAAGTTCTCTGGGATTGTGATTTGTGGGCTGGTTTTCTTTGATTTATGTTTAAAAACCACTTATGAGTGAGTACATGTGATAATTGTCTTTTAGTGTCTGGGTTCCCTCACTCAAAATGATGTTTTCTAGCTCCATCCATTTTCCTGCAAAATTCAAGATGTTATTTTTTTTCCACTGTGTAGTACTCCATTGTGTAAATGTACCACATTTTCCTTATCCATTCTTCAGTCGAAGGGCATTTAGGTTGTTTCCAGGTTCTGGCTATGACAAACAATGCTGCTATGAACATAGTTGAACACATGTCTTTGTGGCACGATTGAGCATCCTTTGGATATTACCCAAAAGTGGTATTACTGGGTCTTGAGGAAGGTTGTTTACTAATTTTCTGAGAAATCACCACACTGATATCCAAAGGGGCTATACCAGCTTGCATTCCCATTAGCAATGCAGAAGTGTTTCCTTTACTCCACAGCCTCTCCAGCATAAGTTGTCATCAGTGTTTTTGATCTTGGCCATTCTTACAGGTGTAAGATGGAATCTCGGAGTTGTTTTGATTTGCATTTCTCTGATGACTAAGGGTGTTGAACATTTCCTTAAGTGTCTTTCAGCCATTTTAGATTCTTCTGTTGAGAGTTCTCTGTTTAGGTCCGTACTCCATTTTTTTTTATTGGATTATTTGTTCTTTTGGTGTCTAATTTCTTGAGTTCTTTGTATATTTTGGAGATCAGACCTCTGTCTGATGTGGGGTTAGTGAAGATCTTTTCCCATTCTGTAGGCTGTTGTTTTGTCTTGTTGACCGTGTCCTTTGCTTTACAGAAGCTTTTCAGTTTCAGGAGGTCCCATTTATTAATTGCTTCTCTCAGTGTTTGTGGTGCTGGGGTTATATTTAGGAAGTGGTCTCCTGTGCCAATGCATTCAGTCTCAGGTCTGCTCTGGCCCAGGTTGTTGGCTTAGTTCTGGTCCACCAATATCTGAGATGAGTCTTAATGTCAGTCGTTCATATCATTAGAGTTTTCTAAAGACAGAAGCCATTTTGCATACGTAGGTTCTTCATTATTTACATATTGTCAAATGAAAACTATGTAGTGCACATGGCATGGCAACACATGTAACAAGGTATGCATGAGCTCTGGGATGACATATGAAGGCACCCCGTAGCTGTTGCACTGTTTGACCTTGGTGGACAAAGGCTTCTCCCACGGCTCTCATCAGAACAGCCTGCTCTTCTGCTCCCACAGATTTTGAATACACAAGGCAAACTTAGACATCAATGACTCACACAGATGATGCAAGAGCTGAGAGACCAACCGGGGACAAAGATTAGCAAAGCAGAAGCCATTACCATGCCCGGCCATAGGAAGATTGAAAGGTGATTGCTCGTCATGGGGCTGTGACTAGCCAGCTGGGCGGTATTTGGAGCCACAGAGGTCACGGAGATGTCTCCAGAAATGCTGACATTGGAGCTAATAGAGACAAACACTTTGTGTTTTGCTCATTTTCTTCTTCTTTCCTCCCTCCTGTGCCCAGGACAGATAGAAGCTGAGTCAACACAAGAGTCTTAGCTTTAGCAGTGCCCCCACCTTACCCCCACTACACACACAGAAATCGAGACACAGAGAGACAAGATAGAGACACAGAGACAGAGACAGAGAGGAATAAGGATAAGTGAAGACGTGAACTGATAGCAAACAGACCCAGGCTCTGGGCCGCTCTCTTCTCCTCAGTACCAAATGAAGTCCTTTGGGAGACAATTTGTTTCCAGTTCATCACTTGCTCACTTGCCCATGTCTCTAAATTGTCCCCCCACCAAGTCTCTAATTCCCCAAATTTTCTGCTCATGCTATCTGCAGATGGCAGGGGATGACAGACAGCGAACACACTTCAGCTTTCAGCCCTGCTGCCATTGTGATCGCTGCTTCCATGCGCTAGGTTGAAACCCAGAGAGATGTTGGCAACGTTGTCGGCACGTCCTCCACCCACTGCTGGGAGAAAAATCTCTGGGAGGGATGCACCTGGGGTGTTCTGGGGCCAAGACTGGCTACCAAGTATGTTACTGGACAGGGCCTTCTACCTGTCACCTGTCTTCATGCTTAAAATTCTGAATTCAAATTCAGTTCCAACCCAGAGAAACCAGAGAAGGGGAAATATGGCAGGGTTAATCTTCACCGTCAACTAGACTGGCTTGAGAAGCACCTAGATGGAAGCACGCCTCTGGGTGTGTGGATGGGCTCTCAGGAGGGAGGACCCACCCTAGGCGTGGGTGGCCATCTCATGGACTGTGATTTGGACACTGTTGAAGGGAGGAAGGCGAAATCCAGAGAAGTCGCCATCATTCCTTTGTCCTCTCCGTCCAGACTCGCCACAGGGAGCTGTGCTGTTCAGCCCTGCCCTTTGCACCATGAGGTACCGTGAGCTTTTGAGACCATCAGTGACTTTCCTCCTGTAAGCTTATGTTGGGTACTTGGTCACAGTGACGAGAAGCGACTTTTGGATGTGGGACAGTTCATGTGCTGCTCTTCTTCAGCTCCTCTTCTAGCTGCCACATTCCGCAGTGCTGCAAGCTTGCTTCTCGTTACTGAGGACAGCATGGAGTCATCCACGCATGCCGTCATCTGAAATTTAGGGTAAGCTTCATGCATGGGGGAAAATCCAACAATGAGAGCAGTTTATTTTTCTAACTTCAGCACGTCCTGTTGTTCCAATATGTGATTCACTAAAGTATTTATGGTGACATAGTTAATGTTTGTATTACAAAGTAGGTGGGGAAATGCTGCATGGAAATTGATGTCCAACAGAAGCAACGAATGAACCAATGATAGCTCATCAAAGTGTCTTCAGGGACATGTACCCACGCACATATTGTCTTTTGGGGATGTTACCAGGATTAGTTTACATGCAAAGAAAAGATGCTTGCTCCAGAGATCCCTTGAGCTCAGGAACTTGTCTTAATTATCCTTCTGTCCATTTTTCCTCTTTATTTACAGAGAATGGAAGGCTCTCAGTAGGTGGAAGTCTGTGGAAGGGTCTCTGTGCATCTCCCAGAGCTCTGGTCCAGCTTTGCTTGTTCTTATTTTGCGCCTAGGTTGAGGGTCACAGAAGTGGGAGTGAAAGACTCAGATGTTCACACGGAAGACCTAGAAACTCAGGAGCAGACCCGAGGTCTGATAATTGGGCTCATGACCTCGCAGTGAGGACCCGAAGGAACCAGGGGTTCTGATGAGCCAGTGCAGATTTGGAACCGAGATGGTGCATCTAGAATGCTTTTCACAGTGGGCATTTTGCTGAGGTTCTAGCTGTGTGGTCCTTTTCTGGGATGCTGCTGTGTGAAAGGGAACTATAACTCCTTCTCTCCCCAGGCTGTGTGTGGTCCTGATGTTTATCACAGCGACAGAAAGCAAACTAGGACAGGCACTTGTTAGCCAAAGTTTTGCCTGTACAGTGCTTGGACATGCTGGGTTGTCCTAAAATGGCGGAGGCTACTTGACCAGCAATGGGCTTTCCTGATAGACCTGTTCTAAGTCAAAAATGCCTTTACATCACCTAACCAAAGAGTGCAGCTTAACAGCATGGCATTGGGGTGTGTTCTTCGTCCCATGGTCAAAGGGCTCCCCGGAAGCAACAGCTCAGTCCCCTGTAGAGACTGAAGATTGAAAAGCAGATGGGTAGGCCAAGAAAGGCAAACTGAAAATTCCAGGTTCAGTTTCTAGTGAATACGTTCCATATCTACATCATTGTAAACCAGCTTAAAAGCTGGGTGTGGTGGCCCAGGCCTTAAATCCCAACACTTGGGAGGCAGAGGCAGGCGGATCTATTGAGTTCAAGGCTAGCCTGGTCTACAGAGGGAGTTCTAGGACAACTAGAGCTACACAAAAATAAACAAGCATGAGTCAGGGGTCTTCACCTTGTCCTTGATCTACTAATTCAGAGGTATTTCCCCCTCATCTTTCTTATATACACCCTCCACACACATGACTCCATGTTCAGGAGGGACTCTGGGGAGTGAGAGCTGGAAGTTTTTCTTCACTGTATTCTACTCGGATAACTCAGTTGCCTGGACTTTTATCACAGGAATAAAAACCTCTAACCTAGTGACTGTTTCAGAGTTAAGTATCTCTTAAACATCCTTGCTGTCCCCCCACCACTTACTAGTAAATGTTCATACTATGAGTTTCCAAATGGGACAATCAACTGTTAAGAGTCCCTAGGTCGAGGGAGGACCTTGTTCCCAGAGTGGGAGCCTTGGCTGCAGCCCCTTTCCTGAGGCAGCATGAAGAAGGTCCACGGGACTGAGAAGTTCTGACGTTTTCCTGTCCAGAACCATTACCAGAGAGCATTGAGATATGTTTATTATGTTTCCAGGAGCCTCCTCTTTCTCCACCATCACAGCACCAGCAGCCTGGAGTTGCCAAAGAGACATCTTTTCATTCCCCCAAATTTCGAGTTTTGAAATGATTGAGGGAGCCACAGGCGGGGTGAATAAGGTTTCTTGGATTCGTCCCTTGGCAGCAGCAGCTGGGAAGGATGGAGATGGGAGCTATGATGAGTGGTTTAAGGGTTGGAGGCGAGCCTGGGTTAGGTGAGAGCAGAGTCAGAGCTGAGGCGGCAGAGAGTGGGGCAGGAAGGCATGGTAGGTTGTGGGAAAGCCTTTCAGTCGCTGCCCTGGGTGCTAGGCCCATGGAGACACCGCATTCACATGAACCGGTCCAGCAGTCGGGTGTTCATTTCTTCAGCTGTCCCATGAAGAGAGGTTGGGGGTTCTTAATGTCCATATCCTGCCCTCAGTCCCGTAAGGAGGCTACAGAAGCAAAATAAACACAGTCGTTTGGGTTTATTTTTGAAATAAGTGCTTGCTAGTTTCTACCCAGCACAACTGAACTCTTTGATGTTTTATTTTCATCCTCTCTCAGGCCTAAAATACTGTTTTGTTTTTCCTGAAAGAAACGAGTAGTGCCATTTGGCACAGAACCACACTCCGATGTTGGGCCTATTCTGGAGCTAAACCTTTTTGACCCCTGTGGGGTCCTCATTTCGCCCCTTCTGTCCAAGAGGCCGATCCTGTGGAAGTAATAATAATCACCATCCTGTTTTAGTGGCAGATCCACTGTCTTAGGATGTACCAGCAAGCTTAAGGTCCAGGATCTTCACAGGCATGTCAGCACTCAGTATTTTGATTTATTTTTTTTTTAAAGTAATAGTCAAAGGGTACAAAGTAGTGTCTTCTTGTAGTTTGGATTTGCAGCTCTCAAATCAACCATGATAACAAAGTAATTATGGTGTCTTTTTTCCCCCTTTCATTGAAAATAGATTTTTTTTCTCACATAATATATCCTTTTTATAGTTTCCAATCCCTTTACTCTTCCCAGTTTCTCCTCTCCTCCACTCCCATCAGGATCTACCCTCTTTCTGACTCTCACTGGAAAAAATTAGGCTTCTACAGGATGATAAGACGATATACAATAAATATATGATAAAACAAAACCAAACGCATTAGAATAAGACAAGCAAACAAGAGGAAAAGAGCCTAAGATAAAACAAGACGCAGATAGAGATGCAAAGAATGACTTGTTTGCTCACTCAAGAATCCTGTAAGAACACTAAACTGGAAGCCATGATATATAGGTAAAGGACCTGCAGGGTACAAAGAGAGAAAAATAGAAATAAAATAAAACAAATAGTAAGACAAAATTAAGAAAAAAAAATCCGTGGTGTGACATTATGAGACAAGATCCTCCAGTGATGTCTCTGAGTTTGTTTTCGGTTAGCCATCTGCTGATGGGCGTGCAGCCTGCCCTTAAGAGCAGTGTGTTTCCCAAGGAGACTCTCTCAGAGGAAACTCAATTTTCATTTGTAAGTGATTATCAATTGCAGATTGGTTCTGAGTGAGGGATGGTGTTCTGTGTCCACATGTGTCAGCTCTAGGAACCCATTTGGTGCAGACCCGTGCAGGCCCTGTGCATGCTGCCTCAGTCTCTGTGAGTTCAGATGTGCATCAATCCTGCTGATTGGGAGGGAGTGTCTTACAGACCATAGTCTATAAGCCATTCTAATAAGTCACACACACACACACACACACACACACACCACACACACACACACACACACACACACACACACACGCACGCACGCACTCACGTGTATATGTATGTCTACATAGATTCATTCTATAAGTACGTTTCCTCTGGAGAACCCTGACAAATACATATGTATATATTTTAGGAAGCTTTTGCTGCACTGGGTCTCTGTACTATCACTGAAATGGCCCTGAATTTTACCTGTCTCTCCTCATATTCTGTCTTTCATCAGCTGGAGGGGACCCTGCAGGTGTTTGAGTCAGGCAGGAAAGTGAAGAGGTGAGGTGGTTCAGATAGGCTTGGCCAACCTGGATCAAGACTTCAGGTGCCCATAAGTGTGTGTATTTATGTCTGGGTTTTCGATTTGATTCCATGGATCAACATGTCTGTTTTTATGCCAATACCATGCTGTTTTTATTACTATAGCTCTGTAGTAGAGTCTGAGGTTGAGAGTAGCGTTACCGCTAGCGGTTGTTTTATTAGTCAGGATTGTTTTTAGTTATCCTGTGTGTGTTTTGTGTGTGTGTGTGTGTTGTTGTTGTTGGAGGAGGAGAGGAACTGCTGGGCAGCTGGAGATGGGGACAGAGAAGAGGGAGCGGCTGAAGCAGGTGGTGCGCTACAGAGCTGGGATGAGACTGGAGACTGGACTTGAGGAAAGCAGGGAGATGGAAGATCTGCAGTCAGCTTGCTTGCTTCTCAGGCGGGAGTAGACGGCATCGCTTCTATGGGTCATATTGACATGACTTTCCTGGAGAGTTAGCTACTCAAGTGTTTTCACATTTCACATTTAGAAAACTTCGGAGTTTTCTAGACATCCTGTATAGTATTTCTGTATTATGTATGAGGTGCATAAATGTTCTCCCTTTTGTGATTGACTTTTGATTATGGTGTCGGTGTCTTTGTATGTGTGTTGTAGGGCTGGAACCCAGAGCTTTTCACACGCTTAGGCAAGCAGTGTGTCATGAGCTGCATTCCACCTCAGCTTCTTAGTAACTTTTGATCTATAGGTTTTTTTCATTGAGATAATACTGAATTTGTCTATTTCTTTGACTGGGACTTTAGTGTCATAATCATGAAATCATTGTCAAATTACAAATCCTAAAAATTTCATAATATATTCTTCTAATATTAATTAGTAATAGTTTTACTTCTTACATTTAGGTCTTTTATCTAATTTGAGTTATCTTTTGTGTACAGTATATACTGCTGAGTAAGATCCTAACTTCATTGTTTGCTATATGAATACAATTTCCCCCAAAGAATTTGTTGAAAATATTGTCCTTTCCCCTTAGATGATCATGCCACCTTGCTTAAAATCATTTAATCATGTATGGAAGGGTTAGTTTGTGCACTCTATTCTATTTTATTGGCCTATGTGTCTGTAATTATATTGACTATACTGTAATGATTACTTTAGTACTATATTTTTTGAGATTATGAATTTTGAGATATCTGATTGGATTTTTCTATTTAAAGATAATATTGGATGTTCAGAGGTCATTTTGAATACTGCATTATTTTTAAAATGGATTTTTTTCTACCTATGTGAAAACTAGTATTAAGATTTTGATAGAGGGCACAGCGATCCTTTGTATTAATTTGTATTGTATTAAAATCTTAGAAATATTGAAGTCTTTCCATTCATGAGCATAAGAAGGCTTTCTACTTACTCTGTTTTTGTTTTGTTTTTTCTTTGGGGGGGATGGATGTTTGGTAGCCATTAGTGTATATGTCTTTCACCTTCTTGTTAAGTTGTTATTTTACTCTTCTTGATGCTTTTGAAGTGAAATGCCCCCTTTTCGGGTTGGTCATTTGTTAATATACAGAAATGCAGCTTCTTTGTGTGTTGACTTAGTGTCCCACAACCTTATTCTATTTGGCTATATGTTTGAGCAGGTTTTGTGTTTTGTGTCTATCTACAAGATGATATAATCTACAAATCTAATTTTACTTCATTCCAATTTTGAAAGGGGTGTTAAAAATCATTTTCTTCCCAATGTTGCTGCACTTTCTTTTCCTTCTCCCGTTTTTATATTTCTTCTTTCTACTTTGTGGCACGAAGCCCAGAGCCTTGCTCATGCTAAGCCGATGCTTTGCAACTGGGTAGTAGCTGTAGCCTGTGTCTACAGCTGGCCATTCATAAAACTAGAAGGGTTTGGACAGGGTTGGGGATCTTGGAACTATTTTGCAGGTAGAACAAATGGGATGTATTGAATGTAGGGAGTGGGAAAAAGAAAAGCATTTAGTAACTTCTGACTTTATGATTAGATTAACTGGGGTATTTACCATGGCGCCATTGGCATGGATGGGAAAGATGGAATAATAAGGTTTGCATCTACAAATAAAGACTTTGGGCCATATTAAATTTTGTCTTGGCTGAGACTACATTATACACAGGCAAGAGAAGAGGAAACAAAGAGATCAGAAGACAAATCTTTAAGAAAAGCTCGCACCTGGCATATAACAAGAAAGGACGAATCTGAAAAGGGGGTGCGTTAGTTGCTATTCTGTTGCTGTAATGAAGAGGGAGCGTCTATCCGATGGGAGACATGGTAGCGGGGAGCTAGAGCGGGAAGCTGAGAGATCACATCTTTGGCTGCAGATGTGAAGTGGAGAGAAGAAACTGGAACTGAAGCGAGGCTATGCACTCTCAGACCCCACCACTGGGGGCGTGATTCCTCTGCGAGGCTACAGGACCTCCCCAGCTGCACCGCTAACCTGAGACAAAGTTCAAACACCTGCGCCCAGGGGGTGGGGGTGGGGGGTCGACCACTTCTCATTCCATCAGTCACAGGGGGCAAAGGAGAATCAGGCTGAAAGTTGGGGGGAGAGCCAGGGAAAGGGGAGCATATTCCTTGGGCACTGAGAACAGCGGTGACCTTTAGAGCCTTTTCAGCAGCATGAGAAAGCCAGAGGGCAGCGAGAGCGCTTTGTCTAAAGCATCTGCAGGGCGGGACTGTGAAAAGCAATGTTGATGGGCTTGTCAAGGAAACAGAAACCCTTTCGGAGAAATAAAAGCCACTTAACTGCCCCCCACCTCATCCCTGCCCATCACATCACATTAAAAAAAAAAAAAAAAAAAAGAAAGAAAGAAAGAAAGAAAGTATGAAAAAGAAAAGAAAATCCCCAACAACAACAGCAAGAACAGCAACAGCAAACAAAGATTAGAGGAGGGCAGTCGCAGGGTGACTCGGTAAGATGGTCACTAACTGGAAATTCTCTGCCTTCCCAAGAAGGAGGCCAGCACCCATTCCCACGATCCTGGCACTAAGCTGAGGACCTGCTGACCCAAGCTCCTTCTTTCCTTGCTATTGGCTGGCACTGTTCATAAAACAGAGTTGCTGTTTCACTTTTGCTTTAAATGAACGAGCCAGCTGCATCGTATGGGGGAGAAAGCCAGGCGTGAGGGCAGAGTCAGAAGGCAGGGCAGCGGCAGGCAGAAGGCAAACACACAGGTAGGTTGTCACATCTGTTGATTTGTTACTGAGCGCTGTGCTTTGGTGGCTCGTAGAGGAATGGGATGTGGAAAGTAAGCTTAATTTGTTCAACCATCAGTGTTTGTTATACCACATATGTGGAAGAAGAAAAAAGTACAAAGAAATGTAGAAGGAAGAAAAAAAACCCACCACCACAAGCAAGATAGAGTTGATTGGCAGTTGCAGGTATTTCCTTCACTTTTTTTTGTTGTTGCTGTTGCTTGTGCATATGATTTTAGCTTCCTCTCATAGTTGTGTCTATAAAATGCAGAGAAGTTTATGGTCCTCCCTTTCATTAAAGTTGGTGCTTTATCCATGCTGCCATGAATTTTGCAGAATCAGAACTGCAAATAGCCACATAAGACACTAAAACTTTCTCTCTTTTGGGCCATATAGAATCTTTCCTGTTTTTTAACAGATTTGGTCATTTTATTCCATTTTCTCTACTCAAAAGTCTTGCTTTTGGAAGAGAGATAGGTATATTTTAGTGGTCTTGTTGAGAGGCACAGTGAAAAGGACCAAATGTACAGGGCTGTGCGCTTGGATTCAGTTCGTTTTGGAGGATCCCTAGCATTTTTCAGCTTGGCTGCTCCTCAGTCAGAACCGCTAGCATCTCAGGAGATCAGAAAGCAACATCTCAAATAACCCAAAACTGATTTTCTGGTATTAATCATTCTTTAATGTGTTTGATTGCTATTACTTCCCAGGTGTTATTAATGAATGGTCAGTTTTAAAAAATAAATTATTTGAAATACTTTCTTGTCTATAGCACAGACCTGAGAGTAATGTCAATACAGAAATAAGATGCAATTAAAGGCAGGTCTCTCCTTAACTATGTAAGTAATCTAAGTTATAGAGCTGATTTGTGGGAAGATAAGAATTTTGTAAGTTTCTGCTGTCTACGTCAACCACGTCACCTCCTGAGATTCAAACCTATTTGAAAGCTTCAATTTATTAATTCTTGAAGGAACTAGCTTTGTTTCTATGGCTTGGGAAGGTAGGAACTTGAGAAGTCGATGCTCTAGAAGGTTCTAAATATGTTAACATTAAGCTTAGCATGTGCTAGTAGCCAGACTTCCTTTCTTTTATGTTCTTTCAATGCCGTTCAAGAGATGGCCATTTACACATACACTGCAGGGACAGCAGGTGGTTAAGACTGGATCTAATGGTTTACCTTGCTTCCCAAAAGAAATTATTTTCATTAGATCCCATGTCCCTTTAAGAAAAAAGAAAAATGTACTGAATTCGTATCAAAGCTGTGTTCTGGTTTCTCCCGGCAAGAAGAGTAGACCAATAAAGGACAAATAAACCAGGCTGAAGCAATCCTGGGTGTGCTCTGAGCGTCCCACAGGGATATACTTGACCTTAATCCAATCAACAGGGTGTCAAACAAATTTCTTCTTGTTTTCATTCCATGGAGGAGAGTGTCTGCTTAGCATCTTTGGTGAGCATAAGCATTTATGTAGTACCTTACTATATAGAAACATGTGTTCATGGATCTGTTCATTTGACCTTTGCAACAGTCTTTATAGGAAGTGTATTTCTCATTTTAGTGATGGCAAAAATGAAGCCCTGGAATCATAGGATATTTCCCAAGGTAGAATCAAATTGGTGAGCCGAGAGTACGTGGCTATATCCTTACAACCCCAATAATAACTATTCCATGAAATTGACTAAATGAATTTTGTTATATCTGTATATTATTATGTCATTAAATGATGGCATTGGTATTATATCACTTAGGGAAAAAAAGATGGCCATGTCTCAGTGGCAAGAAAAAAACAATATAAAATAATGGCATTATAATATGCTCTCTCTCTCTCTCTCTCTCTCTCTCTCTCTCTTTCTCTCTCTCTCTCTCTTTCTCTAAAGAGAGTTATCTGTGTTTGGAGAAAGAGAAGAAGAGTATATGTGCAGAATTTTAGACTGGTGTGATTGGTAAAATTTGTCCTCTCCACATGCTTGAACCTATTATCCTTTTCTGCCCTAAATTAGCATAACACATGTAACAAAAACAAAAGGTAAATTAAACAGATGTGAATAGAATTGCCTGTGTCTCTCTGGTTCATTCTCCACTCCTTTCCAGCTGGCTAGAAAGAAGCCTTGTGTTCAGTTCCGAGCGTTGCCCATGACTGTCACATGTCACGTTGTGCTGTGGCTAGCACTGACTAAGCACTTAGGGTGTCAGGTACCAGACTGATGGGACTGCTCTCATCCTCCTCATTTCTTCTCAAAGTTTCGAGGGTGAAATCAGGTGACAGAAAATCAGAGCTGAGACCTGAGAAGTCGAGTTTCTTCAGGCTCTGTCTACCTGGGCCCTAAGAGGAACCCGCTCTCCACCGTTGTGGAAAAAAGAATCCTGGGCACTCATTCCTAAACGTCACAGTCTCAAGGACTGCTAATACCTAGTACCTCCTGTGTACTCTAGACTCCAGGCACCCTCCTGATTGTCTTGTTTGTCCTGAACAGCAGGCATCAAAGACACGCTGGTCCCCCAAAAGTGAGTTTATAAGGGAAAAACCCATAATAAATCATATGACTACTCAGAACTTAGGCCGATACATCAGCAAGCTGTTAACACAAAGGAAGGTAGGCATTTTGCTTGGATTGCTCATCTTTGCTAGAGAGCCTTTTGAAATCCACTGTGCGGTTATGCGTGCATTTCTCAGCACATGGCCTACCTTCCTCCTTGTAAGGAATCATTTATGTGTGTCCTCATCCATTGTACTGCATGAAGGGTCTGAAGATAGAGTCTTGGCATTATATTAAGCATATGTACTCCATATAGAGTCTTGGCTTTGTACTAACTATATGGACTCCATTGAGAAAAATGGGAAGGGATGAATAAAGTAGCTCACCAACGGATGTAGCTTACACTCATTGCTGTTGACCTTTATTCACTAACGTCTATTAATTAATCCATGGAGAAAATGTACAATTCGACAGTATCTAAAGTCAAACTGTCATTGGATTGATGACTTGGTGGTAGTATAAGCTGGCTTCTTTGACCTCAGGGGTCCATAAAGAGCGTTAGCAGTGAGTTCAAGGACCCCAAAGTCAGAAGGTCCAGAGGAAGAGGCAGTTCAGACAGCAGAAGCTTTTGTATCTTTAGTATGAAGTCTAAGGTCCTGGAAGGAGATTGAAGGGGGAATGGCAGGCTGGGGGTGTGGCCTGGTTGGTAGAGTGCTTGTCTGGGATGTAGGAAACATGGAGTCTGCTCCTCAGTGTTGCAGACATTGGGTTACTGTGGTGCACACCAGTCAGCTCACACTCAGAAGGAGTATCAGAAGTTCTAGGTCACCTTTGGCCCAGGCAACTTGAAACACTGTCTCAAAATAGATAGATAAACATGCTCGGACCCTACTAGAAGAGCAAGAAGAGAGGAGAGAGAAGAGGGACAGGGAAGGGGAGGCTGTCCATGTTGGAAATATATTAATTAAACAGAGAAAATGTAAAAAAAAAACCTGAAAGACTTTCCCACATACGTCTTCTCCAATGAGCCCGTAGAGACAGCCCTGACCTTTGCTGCACACTGTTAGAGAAAGTGGGTTCTTTACCATAAGCTCACTTCTTGCCTTGACAGGAACTCTGCTGCTTGGGCAGATTCTAAGATGTGGAAATGGCTTACCTTGTTCATTTGAACAGGCGCAGATCTCTGTCAGGGATCTTGTGGGCACAGAATCAGAAAGATAATTTGCTGTCCTGGGTGTGTAGCCGCAGCATTTCCTACGACGCTGAAATTGGAACCTTTGCATTGGCCCCTACCCCAGGGTCCTTGCTATTAGAGTCCTTCTTCCCCTTTGATAGTGCTGGGAATTGAACTCACGACCTCACATATGCTAGGCTAGTATTCTACCACTGAGCCGGATTCCTGGCTCCCTGTCTTTGCATTCTTTTTCACAGATCTTTGACCCGAATTTTGAAGAAAAAAAATTGTAATGAGAAACACTAACAGCATTTCGTTGAAATTCTCCACTCCTCCCCAAATATTTACCGGTAGACATAAAGCGAGGGAGTAATGACTGAGGTCATTCACCTCAGCACATTTGTGTGTCACATGTGCTAGGCCTATAGACAGAGGGACTACAGTGGGCATTTGGTGATAGGATAACTGAAAGACATGAAATCCCTGGAGTACAGGCAGTCAGGACCTGGAGAGTACTCTGTCTCTCTGTCTCTGTCTTTGTCTCTCTCTCTCTCTGTGTGTGCATGTGTGTGTTGTGAGAAATAAATGATATTTAAACAGGAATTTAAGACTGGGTAAATGATAACTAGGCTTGAGGTAGAGCTCAAAGTACACACTCAGAAGAGAGTTTCCTCTTTTCTCCCCTCCTTTCCCTTCCCTTGCTCTTCCTCCTCCTCCATCTCCTCCTCCAACTCTCTTCCCATCCCAGTTAAGCAGCTAACTAATCTGTACACCATTGCATTCTTTCAGACAGTATTTTCTAATCTTCTGCT